>NC_066581.1:507260239-507561454 GCF_024323335.1 Lathyrus oleraceus
TATATATATATATATATATATATATTATATATATATATATATAATCCATACCTTTGACTTTAATTATCAAGTTATATCTATGAATTTAAAACTACTATAAGAATTGTTAATTTATGTGGTTTTATAAAGAGACACTTGTATTTAGATAGTGATAGGAACAAAAAGAAATCCTTTTTAAATTATGAGAAAAAATGTTTAAAAATAAAACTAGTTTTAAAATATTTTTATTTAACTTATTCATTAAATATGCCAAATTATCAAAGTTTAGTAATTATTATATAGGACAAATTATATTATTATTTATGTGAAAGCTTAAATGTATTAATCAAATATTGATTGTACAATTTGTTGGGTATTTAAATAATATATTTAAAATTTTGAGTTTTTCTTTTAACATAAATACAAAATATTTACCACAGTTTATATTTTTAAATGTTAACTATCATATAATATAAAATAGCATTAAATATATATTTGTGGTTCCCCTAAATATTCTAAATTTTTATTTTAAATTTTTTAAAATATTTTTTTATAGAATTGGCCTTTTAAAATTTTCATCCACACTTTTGATCTCTTTATAAAACAGGCCTTCTAAAACTTTTATATTTAATATTTAAATTCATTTTTAATAAATCGAAAGACTAATTGACATCATATAACATAAATACACATTATTGAAGATTAAAACATAGTTAAAATTGCAATGTATCTATATAAAGATAATGTATTGTGATAAATATCTTCTTATCTTATATTCTAATTCTGCCACATCACCAATTTGAGGGTATTTTTTTTCCAATACTTGCTTTTCGCCAATAAACCATGCTACATGTTACTTTGCAATTACAAATTACACAACCAAACCATACTATTTGTTACTTTGCAATTACAAATTACATGTTTTTGTTGAGAATGTATCAAGTGTGAGTACTGGGGGATAATAGTCCCACATTGATTGGAAATATGGAGAATTGAGCATTTATAAGTGAGAAAATTTACCCACCTATCACCTTAAGGTTTTTAGGTGAATATGTGGTGTGTCTCTAGCCAATCAAATGTGAGTAGTATGGGTAATAGTCTCACATTGGTTGGAAATATGGAGATTTGAGCATTTATAAGTGAGAGAATCCATCCACTTATCAATATAGAGATTTGAGCATTTATAAGTGAGAGAATCCACCCACCTATCATCTTAAGGTTATGGGTGAATATGTGGTGTGCCTCTCACAAAGGTGTTGCTCCAAAAAGAAGAAGTTCAATAATATTCAATGCTCCCTAGTGAAAAAATCTCTCAGTTTTCTCTTTAAACCTCCAAACTTATGTTCTCTTCTAATCATTTCGATTAGTTTTAAATTCCCAGTTACAACTTTTCCTCACCTTTTCTTTATATATGAACCAATTAAACTCAAATTCTAATCAAAATGATGGAGTCGTGATGCAGTAGCGCATTATGTACGGGGCGCGTAGGTGTATGCAGCGGTGCGATAGGTGTCGGTCGTTCGACCAGGGTCAACGGGTCGACGATGGCGTATTTTGCGGTTTATTTCAACAAAGTTTAAATAATTTTGTGTTTTTTGAAACTGTGTGTTGACAATATTAGAATTAAAGATAATTAATCCTTTATTATATTTAAAGAGCTATGAGTTGACTTCGTTGATTGTGAGGTTATAGAATATTAATATTATTGAAGAATATTATTCTTTTTATTGTTTTTGGAATAGCTTTTGTTATATGCTCTCCTTTTACTTATGTTGTGACAATTTCTTTTATTTGCTTTATTACTTTGGAGATCCATATACATGTTTTTTTTGTTCGTACTTTACCATACTATTTTGTCTATAAGTTAATTACAACCATTATTTTTGTTAGAGAATTTTGACTTTTATTATAATCACATATAAAGTAACACAAACGGATGATTGTGATGTATTGACAGTGTAAATTTTTTGACACTAACAGTGTATAACAATTAATCTCATTATTAATAATATTTTGTCACTAAAAAAACAAATTGTAATTTAGTATTAATTATAAATTTTAATAATGCTTTTAAATATTGTACAGATAAATTAATAAAATACATTAATAAGTGATTAAGGATATAATAAGAAAAAAAATGATGATATTAAAACTAACACACTTTATTACATTTCTCTATTTTTTTTTAAAGATTTATTTTGTGCTTGTTAAATCACTTGTGAGTTTGTCATTATTCAATCAAACATCAAACTTTAATATATACTAAAGAAAACGTAAGTCCGAGACCCAAAATATAAAACCTCATGCAATAAGATGTGAGGTTATTATTTATAAAATTTGCTTAATTATAAGCAATCATCTTAACTTACAAAAAAGTCATTATTCTTATGCCCATTTAATCCACAAACTATACAACATAAGCATGTGTGTGTATTAACAGTAGTGTCACATCTACAACGACGAGGCTGAGCACCTTTAAACCTTGCATTAAATTCAGCATTGCAGTCACGCTGAGCATGCAGACAGTCACCACTCAATCCTGTAAAAACCTTAGGACAATATTTGATATTGGGTTCTATACCTACATGAACAACATTATAGAAAAAAATATCAACAAAAAAAATATATAAATTAAATAAAAAATAAAAATAATAATAATAATAATAATAATATACCAGATCCATAGCTAAGGTTTAAGAGAGCAATCAAAGCAGCAACAAGTAGGAGAATGCTTCCTAGCTTCATGATGTTATTAACACACTCAGTATTATCAAATAGAGCTTTGAAAATGTAGACAATGTAAGAGAAATGAAATATATATATATATACAATTTTAAATTCAATTTTGACTGACCTTGATAATTTTTTTACACATAACCTACAAATTATGTGACGAAATCGGATCATTGTATTTTATATATAACATAACACAAAATAGAAAATTTACATTATTTACAAAACCAAATATACAATGCTTACAATAGTTATAATGACATTTGGGATACACAAAAACTCTACCAAGAGAACCTATACATATTTGAACATATACATATTTACACCTATAATGTCAAAACCTCTATGCAATACTAATACATAGATGTAATTCAAGAAAAACTAGTGTTTACTATATTCATGATAAGATATGAAGACACCGGCCCAACATGATCAGATGTTATCTATGTTTTCTCATGATAATAATGTTTCGTCGCTAAACACTTATAATTTAAATTATGATAAGCTAACAACAACAATATTAACTTAACAAATATACATAAATTATATGTATATGGATAGTTAATACCTTAGTCCATGAATGGATAATTCCTCTGGAGACAATATTAAACATATGTCTCATCACATAGTATTCACATTCATAGTCGTTGGATTGTTTATGCGGCTAAAAATAATTTTTATATAATTACTAATTAATACACACAACACACAAGTAATACGTTCGGAAAAATAAAATAAAAAATGTCAAAAAAGTAAAGTAGTACTTGCATGGGGTTCTATGAAATTTAGCTTTTTACTAGGCATATTACGTTTCATAAAACGGTATCCCTCCATAGCTTACATGTAGGTAAACATTATACATGAATAAAAATTATTCAAATTAATAAAAAACTATTCAAAATTAAAGTAAAATTTGAGTACTACAAATAATACCACTTACCCGCTTAAAACCTTTTTCATATCTTCATCAAGATAATAGTGTAATAAGCATAATAAAACTACAGTACTTTGCTTCGAACATAAAATAATTAGTTGCCAATGATTCTGACATAAACACTCAGAGTAATTAATAATGTGTTAGAAACGATGCAATGTAAAAATTTGTATTCTCCTTAACCAACTTATCTTGTATGTGCATCTTGATAGCGTTTGTTGAATTACCTCGAAATTTAGTTTTCTATGGATCTATAAAACAATACTTTTTGAATTTTCTTTCAACATGTATCTCATGCAGGATCCTAATTAAAAGTTAATGCAAATATCAAAATTTTTATGTTAAAGTATGAGAACAATGAATTTAAATTAAAATCACTGTAAAAATTATACTTACAAGGACCACAATTGTATTATGGGTACGTCTAGCCAAACATCTTCATTCCAAAATTCCACAAGACAACTCTTATGAATTACACAAGGTATTTTTGGTTCATGTTTTGATTCAAACGTGGAAAGTTCTAGAATCTCATCTATCATACTAGATAGTCTTTGAATGTTATCTAGTTGAGGTGGTGTGTTCTAAATATTGTGATCTGAGACAGAAAAACTATCTCTCGTGCTTGCACCATCCATAACAACTTTCTCAACTACTTTCTCAAACATGTCCAACTGATTTGGATTTGGGTGGTTGAGTACGCCTGTTGATTTCAATTTCTACATCATAAAAACAACTGAATGTAATACAGAAATAATATCCACAAATAATAACAATAACATGTAACACATAAATTTTTAAATTATACATATACCTCAATCACATCGCTGACACACTTCTCTCGGTTAACCTCAACCAACCTCTCTCACTCATTTCGCACCTCCTGCAACATATTCTCCCACTCCTCCCGCAACTTCCTCTCTCGTTCCTCCCCCTCCTTATGCACCTCCTGCAACATATTCTCTCGTTCCTTCTGCAATGTCTTATTCAACTCCTCCTGCAACATCATTTTTCGCTCCTCCCGCTCCCCCTGATTCCACTTCTCCCGCTCATGTTCTAATACCTCCCATATCTTTTCAAAAACTATCACTTCAATTTATCTCCCACGATTTACTTGGTTAGTGGGTTATGATGGTCTAAAATGTAGCTTCAAGTCGATGCATCTTCCAAGATCACGGACACGTCCAATATTCTCCTCGATTCCAATTGCTTCTACCAAGATGTCATAACGGGAATGAAGCTACCAACTTTGGTTTTTTCAACCAGTTAATCCAACAACACATTGAATTAACTAAAATTGAATTAACTAAAATAAGTAATGTTGAAAAGACCAGCTTCTTACAATCTTTTCACCCATTTCATGTGTAGCCTCTGATGTGAACGAGTCATTTAGTCTTTGATGTGCCCTCTACCATTTTTCATGGGATGATGGTGGAGATGAACTGCGATCAAGGCTTCGATAAGGATCTCCCAAATCTAGTTCCCTTTGTTTTCTTTTTTTATTAATTTTTTTTTTCAATTTTATCATATCCTCCACGAGTCAATCTATGTGGATAGATATTTCTAGCTCGATTCTCCTTTCCTTTTTGGCTCTTAGCCAAGAATTCATGAGTGATGCGAGACTTTACAAAATTCTCTCAAACTTTCTTATCAATATATGAATACTTCACGTATGGAGACGCTTCGTTATCGTTTGATTTTTTAATATATTAATTTGTGAGTTGTGTCTTAAAGCCCCTCCAACGATCACCAGCATATCCAAGTCATTTCTTTTTCAGAATTTTATCGTCTGGAACAATAAATAATTCATATGTTTACGTAATATAGTTGATATTAATATTAAACCAAAAAAATAAATTGTCATATATACTTGTAAAATAATTCAAAAATTCATAATAAATACTATAATATCGGTCCATATCTTATCTTTCAGTTCTCTGACAATGTCATGTAAATTATTTATCAAAATATTCACTTTTCTTCTACTTTGTAATGTCACGTAACCCTTAAAATCATCAGCATATTCACCATAAGTTTTTTTCAGTTCTCAGATCAAAATTAACTAGGGAGTGAACATCATTTTCGTGCGCTTTTTTAACTTTGGTACACATCGTGGCACCACTAGATTTTCTTTTACTTTTTGTATTAATAGAGGTTACATCATAAGTTGTATGAGAAAGGTACTTGCCGAATCACCCATGTCTGTGTAAATTAGGAAAACTAGCAACATATATATCAATTGCAATTCACATTATGGTGTTCAAAATATCTTGAAAAGAATTCATTGTGAAACATTTTGTCTTTTGTGTTGTGAAAAGAATTCACATTTTCAAACAACAACCAAACTAAATATTTCACATTTGTCTTTCGTGTTTAACTAGAACATAGAAACAACAATAATAGAAACATACACTTAAGTTCTTGACAAGTGTATTATCTAAAAGATGAATAGAAAGTTGGACTTTATAAACTTTGTATATAGAACACTTGTTTTTACTAAGGTTTACATTGGTTTTCATATGACTACAACAACTAAAACATATATGATAATCACAATCGGAATACAAATTATGATGAAACATATATGGTAACCGTTTGAGTTCTATGAACATTTCAGTGATAACTACATTTCTAACAACATTTCAGTGGCAACTACATTTCTACCCAACATTTTAAACAACATTTCAATGGTGAGAGATGAACATTTCTATGAGAGATAAACATTTCAGTTTGAGTTCTATGAACATTTCAGTGGTATTACATTTCAAATAACATTTCAGTGGTAACTACATTTCTAACAATATTTCAATGGTGAGCGATGAACATTACGTACTTGAAACGTGATGACGAAGCTACGAAGAATTTTGAAAGAGATGATATTGAAAAGAAATGATGTTCAAGTTGATGTTGGAAGAGTTTTGATAAAAATCGCCTAGGTTTTTTTAAGAGAGTGATGATGAAATGTGAAGTATTGATAGGTAAATGAAAAGCTAGAGTTTAGTTTTCTGAAGTATTCATGCAAAAGATCAAACACGTTGAAATCCCAAGGAATATATCATATATAATATATATATCATATATATATATCTATATATATATATATAGATATATAGATATATTATATATATATATATATATATATATATATATATATATATATTATATATATATATATATATATTATATATATATATATATAATATATATATATATATCTATATATATAATATATATATATATAGATATATATATAGATATATATATATATATATATATATATATATATATATATATAATATATATATATATATATATATATATATATATATATATATATAATATATATATATATATATATATATATATATATATATCATATATATATATATATATATATATATATATATATATATATATATATATATATATATATATAATATATATATATATGAGAGAGTTCATTTAAATTAACTATCACGTCAATTTTTAGTAACTACCGAGGTAAAAGATTAATTAATAATAAAAATAATATAGATAATGCTTAAAAAATATATTTGAAAATATTGATTCAGGTAATACAAATTTAAAATAAATAAAAAGGAAAAGGAAAAGGGGTCATGTGATTGTAAAACCAATTAAAAATTAAAAATAAAATATAAAATGTAGTAACTGGAATTCGAAAAAAACTCCACCATATATATATATATATATATATATATATATATAGATATTTCCTCAGTTTTGATAATAACCAAGAATATAGATTATTTATATTTTTAATAAAATAAATAGATATATCTTAGTTATTAGTGAGTCAACCTCTTGCATAGATTATGATATCATAATAAAATTTTGGTTAAATTAGGTCTAACTCAATCTTACAATCCTTATAAGTTCAAATTATTTTAAGACAAGTAAAGGATCACGAAATCCTTCACTTTTAATATATGTACCAATATACAAGCATACATGATTAAAGGGCCATGTATTTTTAAAACAAAAACGAAAGAAAGAGAAAATCTAATAGGTAAAGTATGATATACTATGAATTGATTTTCGAGTAATTTGTAATTTGACTGAATTGTAAATTTAAACTCTTGGGGGAAGAAAGTTCACTAAGAGCAGATCATATTAGATTTTATTAGATTTAATTCATATTTAAATTGTATTATTTTCTTAGCCCCTAAGTTTGTTAGAGGGTATTTTAGTATTTTATCCTATTATAGTAACCCTAGTTTTAGCTTATAAATAGGGTGTCAATCATTGTAACTTTTAATCCTTTTGTAGCCGTCATTCTCTTAATAGAATATTCATCTTTTATTCTACTTTTGCACCAACAATTGGTATCTAGAGCTCCGGTTCGGATTCATTGGGAAACACGGGAAACACGAGTGAACGTGAGGTCTTGTGTGTTTGATTTTGATTCTTATATTCGTGTTGAATTTTGAACAAAATCTGATCAGAATTTTAATTCTGTGGGTTGGGAAACACTGTGTGAGAAATCTGAGTGTACTGTGCAAGGTAGAAAGATGAACGGAAACGGCAACATGAACACCAAACTTCCAGTATTTGACGGCAAAAACTGGAATCGTTGGATGATCCAAATGCGTGTACTGTTCGGTGCTCAAGATGTTCTAGATCTTGTCACTGATGGTTATATTCCGGTAGCAGCAGATGCAACGGATGAACAGAAAAACGCGCAGAAGGAAGTAAGGAAGAAGGATCAGAAAGCATTGTTCTTCATTCATCAATGTGTTGATGTAAATGTGTTTGAGAAGATTGCAGATTCAACGACAGCAAAGGCTGCGTGGGACACACTGGTTAGATGTTATGGTGGTGACGCATCAGTGAAGAAGGTGAAGCTTCAGTCCTTGAGAAAGCAATATGAAAATCTCAACATGAAGAATAATGAGAAAGTTTCTGAATACATCTCCAGAGTGATTCTGATCACTAATGAGATGAAAGCGTGTGGAGAAACTCTTTCTGAAGAAACAATCATGGAGAAGGTATTGAGATCCCTTACCTGTCAATTTGATTACATTGTGGTAGCAATAGAACATTCCAAAGATCTGAGCACCATGAGAATTGAAGAGCTGCAGAGCAGTCTAGAAGCGCAAGAGTTGCGTTTAACTGAGAGAACTTCTGAAAGGGAAGTAGAGCAGCAGGCTCTGAAAGCAACTTCTGATAGGAGGTATCAGAAGCAGTCAGAAGCCAGGAGAAGATCTGATGGTGGTCAGAAGTCAGAAAGCTCAACCTCTGATAGACAAAAGAATGCTCAGAAGGGAAAGAGAAGTATGACAAGAAGAAAATCCAATGTTACTGCTGTAAGAAGTTCGGTCATTTTGCTAGAGACTGTTGGTCAAACAAGGAGAGAAAATCAGAAGAAGCAAATATAGCCAGAAGTTCTGATGACGAATCTGTGCTATTGATGGCCTCTGAATCTGATGATATGGATCTGATAGACTGGTGGTATATGGACACTGGCTGTTCAAATCATCTTACTGGAAACAAGAAATGGCTGGTTGACTTTGACTCTGAAAAGAGAACAAAGATCAGATGTGCTGATGACAAATATCTTAATGCAGAAGGTATGGGAAATGTCAGAGTGATTCTGAACAATGGGAAAACAGCATTGATTCAGAACGTGTGGTATGTACCTGGCATCAGAAGCAATCTGATGAGTGTGGGACAATTAATTGAGAAAGGTTTCTCAGTTACCATGAAGGACAATCTTCTGAAGCTGTATGACTGCAATCAGAAGTTGATTATGGAGTCAGAACAGGGAAGGAATAGAACATTCAAGGTGAATGTCAGAACTGCAGACTCAGAATGTCTTAGTGCAACAAGTGCTGAGAAGGAGAGTGAGCTGTGGCACAGAAGATTGGTCATTTGAATTTCAGAAGCTTAAAACATCTGAATTCAAAGAAGTTGGTACATGGAATTCCTGCAATTAAGAAGCCTGAAAAGTCATGCAAAGTTTGCATGGAAGGAAAACAACCACGATTGCCATTTGCGTCAGAAACTGCTCCAAGAGCAAAACATGCCTTGGGAGTTGTACATTCTGATGTGTGTGGTCCATTTCCAGTAACATCGATTGGAGGGAATAAATACTTTGTGTTATTTGTTGATGAATTCACAAGAATGACATGGGTATCCCTTATTAAGTTTAAACACGAGGTGTTTGATGAATTCAAGAAGTTCAGAATGAAGGCTGAGAATCAGAGTGGTCAGAAGTTGAAGATTCTTAGAACTGACGGTGGAGGTGAGTATAACTCCAAAGAGTTCCAGAAGTTCTGTGAGGAGAATGGAATTGAGCATGAGGTTACTGCTCCTTATACCCCTCAACACAATGGTCTTGCTGAAAGAAGAAACCGCACTTTGCTTGATATGGTGAGAAGCATGCTAAAGGAGAAGAAGCTTCCTCAGAAGCTCTGGGGAGAAGCTGTTGCCACTGCAACGTATGTACTCAACCGATGTCCTACGAAGAAGTTGAAGGAAATAGTTCCAATACAGAAGTGGACTGGAGATAAGCAAAGTGTTAGTCATCTGAAGGTGTTTGGTTCTGTTTGCTATAAACATGTTCCAGAAGCCAGAAGACAGAAGCTGGATGATAGAAGCAAAGTGATGATTCTGATAGGGTACCACAGTACAGGTGCATACAAGCTCTATTGTCCAGAAACCAATAAAATTGAATTCAGCAGAGATGTGATTGTGAAGGAATCAGAAGTTTGGAATTGGGATAAGTCTCAATCTGATTCTGATGTTAGAACTTCTGAAGAAAGGTCAGAGTTCAGAATTTCTGAGGTTGGAGTAAACTCTGACGTTGATTCTGACTCTGATAGTGATCCAGAATCTGATGTTCCAGACTCTGATGTTTCAGACTCTGATGATCCAGACTCTGATGATCCAGACTCTGATGACCCAGACTCTGATGGTAATCCAAATTCTGGTGGCAATTCAGACTCTGGAAATATGCCAGAACCTTCAGATGGTCAAAGCTCTGGAGGAAGTCAACCATCTGAAGGTAGAAACTCTGAAGTTGAAGACTCTGAACAAGTTCAGAGACCACAAAGAGTCAGAAACATCCCCAGAAGATATGCAGAATTTGACATGCTGCAAGACACTGAAGTAGACTCTGAAGGAGAAGTTATTCAGTGTGCCATGTTAGTAGACTCTGAACCCATAAGTACAGAAGAGGCTCTTAAGCAGAAGCTCTGGCTGAAGGCCATGAAAGAAGAACTTGATGCTATAGAGAGGAACAAGACTTGGAAGCTAACAGAACTTCCAAAAGACAAGAAAGCCATCAGCGTCAGATGGGTTTTCAAGCAGAAGTTAAAGCCAGATGGTTCAATTGGCAAACATAAAGTAAGGTTGGTAGCCAGAGGATTTCTACAGAAACCTGGGCTGGATTACTCTGAAGTGTTTGCACCTGTAGCAAGACATGAAACAATCAGAATGGTGATTGCAATAGCTGCTAACAGGAATTGGCCTCTGATGCATTTAGATGTAAAATCTGCATTTCTGAACGGTCCATTAGAAGAAGAAGTTTACGTGTCACAACCTCCTGGATTTGTGAAAAAGAATCAGGAAGGGATGGTGTACAGATTATACAAAGCTCTATATGGATTGAAACAAGCGCCCAGAGCTTGGAATAAGAAGATTGATTCTTTTTTCAAGAAGCAAGGCTTTCAGAAATGTGAGATGGAGTACGGTGTCTATGTTCAGCATACTTCTGAAGGAAATATGACTCTGGTATGTTTATATGTTGATGATATACTGCTGACTGGAAGTTCTGAACAGGAGATAGCCAAGTTCAAGAAAGTTCTGATGAATGAATTCGAAATGACTGATCTAGGCAAAATGACATACTTTCTAGGGATGGAGTTCAGATACTCTGAGAAAGGTATTATTTTGCATCAGCTCAAGTATGAATTAGAACTTCTGAAGAGATTTGAATTGAAGAATTGTAAGATTGCTGTCACACCTTCTGATACAAATCAGAAGCTGGACTCTGACTCTGATGGAAAGGATGTGGACGCTACAATCTTCAAACAGTTGGTTGGTTCTCTGAGGTATTTGTGCAATACCAGACCTGATATTTGTTATTCAGTTGGGATGATTAGTAGGTTCATGAGTAAACCTAAGTGGTCCCATTACCAAGTTGCAGTCAGGATTCTGAGGTATATCAAGGGAACTCTGAAGTATGGAGTATTATTTCCCTCTGGAAGAAAGGATGAGTCAGAACTTCTGAGTTATTCAGATTCTGATTGGTGTGGAGACAGAGTTGACAGAAGAAGTACGTCTGGGTACTTATTCAAATTTCTGGGAGGTCCCATTTCTTGGTGTTCCAAGAAGCAACCTGTTGTGGCGCTGTCAACTTGTGAAGCTGAATACATTGCAGGTGCTGTTACTGCATGCCAAGCTGTGTGGATTCTGAATCTATTGCAGGATCTGAAGATTAAAGTAAACAAACCTCTGAAGCTGATGATTGACAACAAGTCTGCAATCAATCTTGCCAGAAACCCAGTGTTGCATGGGAGAAGCAAGCACATTGAGACCAAGTATCATTTTCTGAGACATCAAGTTCAGAGGGGAGTGTTAGAAGTTGTACACTGTAGCACTCAGAAGCAGTTGGCAGATGTTCTGACGAAAGCTATCAAGACTGACCAATTTCTCAGATTAAGGGATGGAATTGGTGTTATAAGTTTTGATGGAATATGAATTAAGGGATGGTATTAGATTTTATTAGATTTAATTCATATTTAAATTGTATTATTTTCTTAGCCCCTAAGTTTGTTAGAGGGTATTTTAGTATTTTATCCTATTATAGTAACCCTAGTTTTAGCTTATAAATAGGGTGTCAATCATTGTAACTTTTAATCCTTTTGTAGCCGTCATTCTCTTAATAGAATATTCATCTTTTATTCTACTTTTGCACCAACAGATCAAACCTTGAAACACCTTAAAGACATGTCTATTCATATGAATTTGCATTCAACCAAACAAGAAATTATCAACAAATAATACTAACTATACTTATTAGCGAGCATGTTAAAATCATTCGAATTCAGCTTAAAACCATATCATAGCCAAAGTCATAGTGGCATTTCAACAAACAAGTACTTTTTTAACTCCATTAAACAACCACTGCAACAGAAAATGAACTAGCTGTTATGATCCAACAGGTTCTACATGCAATTGCCTTCAACTGAGTTACTAGCAGCCTGTACCAAAGCTAACAAAACCTGCAGTCTAATAGAAAACACACCTGCACTAGCCCAATATTTTTGCTCAGTGCAACATATTTTATTTCTACACCCCCTCTGTTCAGACGTAAAGGTCAATTGGGCCTGGGGCGCCCTGGCGCATACATTTTGTTGTATGCACCCTGTCCTTGGCAGCAAACCCCTGTTCTTTTTTCTTTTATGTTTGCTTTTACACTTCTTTTTATTATATTTTTGCAATTGTTTTTTTTATGAAAATGATTAGTAAATAAATAGTTGATTTTAATTCATAGTTTTTTTGAATAATGATATAATAGTATTAATTGTTTCTTAGTTTTTAGAATCAATTGATTTTAATCACAATTGGTTGTGTTGATTAGAATATTGATCTTTTTAGGATTGATTTTTGTAGATAATTGTTAATAAATAACAACCATGTTCCCCTAGTTCTAGGCTCATATTTAGAATTAGGATTATCTTAATTTGATCAATCATTAGGATTTTAGATCATTAACTCCTTGTGTTTGGTTTGTCAACTGATTTTATCCCTATTGATTGAGTTGATCAAAGTTGTTTTGATCAACTAAATCCTTTGACATGTGTCTATTCCTCCAGTCTATTCAAGTGGTCAAAAGCCTCTTGATCACTTGATAAGACTAGTCCCATGTATTGGAGCTGCATTGGATCTCAAGACCTCAATTCAAGTTCAAGCCTCCACACTTCAATCAAGTCAGACAGGCATTGTAGATAGACTGGACATTGGATTACTATCCAGCACAACAAAGGTCCTATATCAACACTTGTCAATGGTGTTTCGAACTGTGCGTCATATGCCTTAAGCAGTAGAGAATGAGTGAGAGTGAACATTCATATCCTTATTCTGAATATCTCTAGGTATGGGATGAATGATCCAGTTTCTCAGAGTATTCACCTATACTCATAGACTTTAGTGCAATTCAAATCAAGTAATTATCAAGTCTCTTTCTTCACAAGTAACATTACATCATTAGGAGTAATCAAGCAGAATCTTCTTCAGCATCTTGTCAGTTATGATGAGGATTACACGACACGAGCCTTAAGCAGTAGAGAGGGGGTGAGAGGGAGCATTCTTATCCTCATTCTGAATATCTTTAGGTATGGATCGAATGACCTAGTTGGTCAAAGTGTTCACCTTTACTCATATACTTTAGTGCAATTCGAATCAGATAATTGACAAGTCTTCTTTAGGCAAGCACATCAATCATTCAACCCTTCAACACTTAAATATCATTATTTCATCAACCACACTCTCCTATTTGGATCAAGTATCATACTCTCCTTGATATCCACATATCTTTTAGGTTAACTACCTCTTGGTTAGACACCCATCTCTTAATCAGTTTCTTTCATTATGCCTGTAGAGTTACAAACTCTGACTACTCTTGCTTTTTACCTTATAGAGTTATAGACTCTGGTAATCTTTCTTCCTGCCTATAAAGTTACAGACTTTCTCATTCTTTTTCCTTATCCTATAGAGTTACAGACTCTGGCAATCGTTCATCCTGCCTATAAAGTTACAGACTTTGACATTCATTCATTTTGCCTATAGAATTACAAACTCTGGCACACATTCATTTCAATGCCCTATATAGTTACAGACTTTGGAATCTCTTTCGCCTTATGGAGTTCCAGGCTCTGGCAACATTTTTCTTTTCCCTATAGAGTTATAGACTTTGGCTATCATTCTTTTTGCATTATAGAGTTACAGACTCTGGCATTCATTTCTTTCCGCCTTGTATAGTTATATATTATGGCACACACACATGCATTTTTCCTTTTAGAGTTACAGACTATGGCATTCTTCCTTCTTGCCCTGTAGAGTTACAGACTCTGGAAAGCAACCTTGCACTCAGCCTTATAGAGTTACAGACGTTGGCGTTCATTTCTTTTTCCTTGTAGAGTTACAGACTCTAGCATTCATTTCTTTCTCCCTTTAGAGTTATAGACTCTGGCGTTCATTTCTTTTTTCCCTGTAGAGTTATAAACTCTAGCATTCATTTCTTTCTCCCTGTAGAGTTACAGACTCTAGCCATCTCCCATTCTACCCTATAGGGTTACAGACCCTGATAACTCTTCATGCACTACCTTGTAGGGTGGAAAACCTCTTTTCACCCTGTAGAGTTACAGACTCTGGAAAAATCTTACGTCTCTGTATTAGCATCCCTTGGTTCAGACTATACTTTCACTATTCAAACAACACTTGCTCTTTTGTCACTTTGGCTAATTACCATTTATTGATTAATGCCACACTCTTGATATTCAAGCAGTTTTCTTCGCCTTTTGGCAACCCAATCAACTCTTTATTTATTTATTCGGCATTAGTTCCCCGAACTACAGAGCTCTAACTTTCTCATTTCACAGTGAAAATATGTATGCATGAGGATTCAAATACTCCGCAAGCATATTAATTATTAATTTTCCTTTCATTCACATTGATTATTAATTCTTCTTTCTCCAATCATTCACCATTCAATATCTTTAACATCAATAATCATTCACCTCACTGATATACTGTCTTTTTGGACCAAATATATCTTTCTTTGGATTCCATAGATACCTTTGGTTTAATTACCAACACCCACCTCTGAACCAAGAGCTTTTTTGTTTGTCTTGTTAGTTCTCGTTGTTTAGACAAACATTTCCTTTTGTTTTCTTGTACCTATCCTGAAAGTCCTCATGTTTAGGCAAAAACCCTTTATTTTTTTCCATACCATATATTGGTTCATGCCGCTTCAGGTCATACCATATATTGGTTCATGCCACTTTTACTCATTGGTTCAGATATACCTATTATATGGGTTCAAACAACATTATCCTTTGGTTCAAGCCATACTCCGATCACTTTCTTTTTCATCTTCCATATTTAGTTCCATGAACTACAGAACTCTGAATTCCTTATTGCACCATGAGGATACATAGGCATGAGGATTTGAATCCTCAATGAGCACATTAATTATCAAACTCCTTCTTTCTTCCCTTTCACAAGTAATCTTTAAATAACACTCATTCGAGGAAAGAACAATCAAAATGGTTCCCGTTTAGTACAACGTATGTGAGGGGTGCTAATACCTTTCCTTTGCATAACCGACTTCCTTACCCATTTCTCTTCTCCTGGGTTTTATCGATATTTTCCCTTCCCTTCGGAAATAAATAAAGTTTGATGGCAACTCTATTATATCTTCGAGTGTGCAATGCGCTCAGGTATTTTTCACGTAGTTTCACTATTGTCAACCAAAAAGCTAAAATTAACATTGAATATGTCCCTAAGGATGTCATCGACAATTTGGATGACATGTTGGAGACTGGGTCTCCAACACATAATGATGTTGAGGAAGTTTCCTTAGAAGATCCTGAAGCTAATGAAGTCCTAAATGATTCCAATAACAATAATATTAAGAATATTAATGATTTTGTTCCTACTAATGATGAATTCTTGAATGATGTTTTTCTTAATAACAATGAAAACCACAACCAAATCTGAAAAAAGAATAATGAAAAGAGCTAAGAAGAAGAAATCAATTTTGAAAATCAAAAAGAACTCTTCCAAAGAGTTAACTTCGTCAAGAAAGAAGAAGAGAACTCCTAAGAAGAAATAGGATGTTACTAAGAAGAAGAAATCCGAAGGAGAGAATTCTTTTGTTGAAAAGTCTGTTAGTAAAAAGAATTATGGACTCAAAATGGAAAAGGATTATGGGGTGGAAGATGTGTAGGAAGAAGTTAATAAAAACTAGAAGGAAATGTTGGCTTGTATGAACAAGAAAAGCAAGTAGAATGTGAGAGGTAAAAAGTTTCCTGACAATGTCTCAACTATACCCTTGGTCAATGTCTCATTTCACTTGGAAGAAAGTGTGTTAAAATGGAAATATAGGCACCACAAAAGAATTTCTCCTGAGAGAGAGTTATCCAAGGAAGCGTTAAAATGTTATGAGATCATGGAACTTTTAGAGGACGCGCAGGTCAAGAAGAGCGTGTAAGATATTGGACCTTTTTATCCTAAGCTTGTTAAAAAGTTCATACTGAATCTGCCAAAAGGGTTTAACGATGCAGGAAGTGGCGAGTTCAAAAAATTTCATGTAAGAGGTTATTGTTTTATTTTATCCCCAGTCATCATCAATGGTTATCTAGGAAGAGGCAAACTGATAACAGATGATCATATTCCACCTCTAAAGTCTATAACACAAGAGATAACTAGGAATGTCCATGATGAATGGTCTGCTAAAGAGTTGTTGTATAATGCAAGTCTGAGTGTCAAGTATGATATCCTCAACAAAATAGGAATAGCTAATTGGGATCCCACCAATCATGGTTCCTGTAACATCCTGAATTTTCTCCAAGATATTATTTAAAAGTGCTATTAAGATTTCAACTGTTTTTTTTTTGTTAAAATGGAATAATTATAACGATAACTGAAATAAACTTTAGAGAAGTGTGGAATTGATAAAATTTAGAAATAGATCACAAATCCCTAATGGAATAAAGTCAATATCTGCATTTCTAAATGAGTTCAGAGACTAAAAATTAGTGAAATAAATTGGCATTCTTATTTTATTAAATAAAATGTTAACTTTGCAGAAACCCTGCTTTCCCTACGCTTCAAGCAACACATTCAGTCATGCATTTCTCCTTGAGTACCTAAAATGTTAATTATAAGGGTCAAATTCCATTAACACATTGAATCATACTCACCATAAGAAAATATCATAAAATAATAATAAAATCATTTACAATTAAAATATAATTATTAGTTAAAAAAATTATTTTATATAATGTAATATGCAATGTGACTAAAACCACTACATGAGAAACAAATGATCCTGATAATAAATTCATTCCAGTGGAAAAAACTGCCCCTAAAGGCTCCTCCCACAAAGGTCTGAATGCGTTAGATTTTTCACAAAGACTCATGTCACAAATGCCCAAAAAAACATCGAACTTATCAAACAGCAAAACACATTGACTATAACATCTCCTATATGATGCATGTCTCAATAGGATATAAAAATTCACTAACAAATATGTGAAGAAAGGTTATGGACTAAAGGTTATTAACCAGCATGTATGTTCTTCATGTGGCCCCTTTTTTTCAATAGTTATCTCTTTCCTTTGTTTTCTCCGATCGACACTTGAGAGATAGAAGAGGGAAAGCTATAATCGTGTGTCGCCCCTTGGTTTCTTGGTGTCTAACTTTTTTCTTCACTACATATATATACAATGACACTAGGATTTCTTAAATTTTAAAAATGCAAAAATGTCCTTAATGTTATTTTTGAGTATTTCTTAATGTACACTAGGATTTCTTAATGTACTTAAAAATAATTAAGAATAAAACCAAAATAAAAAACATCATTAATCCTATTTAACTATTTCAAATATTTTGGTAAAAAACAAAAATAAAATTATTCAAAATGAAGAAAAAACGTAGACGCAAAAATACAAAGATCAACGCGAAATAAATTTCTCGAAAACATACAGTTATTGATCAAATTTTGAAATAAAAATTGATCGGTTAAAATGCTCATGCCGATCAAAATATGACTGAAAAAATAGTCGAAAACATAAAAACGAATGCGTCACGTTGAATTACGTGAACCGTAGATTAATAAAATTGACGTCTACAAGCTCTGAAATTTTTCGCCTGCTAATTTCATATACATTTGAGAATTAGTTTGACCGGTCTGCCTGTAGATTTGAAAAGTTATTCTGATTGACATTTTAGGCATTATGCAAGATGAAATGCATCTTATGTTATACAGATGATGCGAAAGTCATAATGAACGTATCGATTCGATAATTCAGGTCAAAATTGGGGTATGACACCCAAAAAAAGAGTTTTTCCTTAAGTGACTCAACTCATGAACCAAACAACGATTTAATACTAAATCCCCAAACCGAAGTTTTTAACTAGTTTAACTTCAAACCCAAACAAACATATCCTAAGAAGAGATATTCACTCAAGAGAAAATAGCCCTTGGTGAATTTATAAATATACCATTTTCCATAACAATTCTCCTCACTTAAACACAAAAATTCTCGAAGTATTATGGCTAAATTAATGTGAGAGAAAGTAGAAAAATATTTTAGACCGAGCGAGAGAGAATGAGGAGAGTGAGATAGCTCACGATTTTGGATTTGAAAAATTTAAAGAGACTTATATTTATAGAGTAAAGGTAGGCACAAAAAATGAAAGAATCCATTAGCCAAATTAATGGTCCAATTGATTGGGTTTTCATGCCAATCGATTGGATGCCTTAAATAATAAATTATAAATGCCAATTTTGGAAAGATTTGAAAGAGATTCATTGCCCTTCATTAAGACACTGCCACAATCGATTATACATGCCATTTTACCTTATCCAATCTATTTGGAATATGCTCCAATCAATTGGAAAATTTAAAATTCATGTCCTAATCATTAGGACAGCTTCCAAATCATCTAGCTAGGCTCAAAAACATTATTAGCTTTTTTTTCTTTGAGAAATAAAGGATTTTTAAAATGTTTTAGTGAGTATGTGATTTAGCCATAATACTTTACGAAAACTTGCTTGGGGTTTTACAAAACAGTGATTACTCAAACACAATCAGACAAGCTTTAACACTTCCTCTCTTTCACACTCTAAAGCATCAAGACTTTGCCGAATACACCAATCATATAAGCACTTGCTTGCGTCTTCTTGGAGACAAGGCTTGAGATATCTTCAAGTTGGATGTCATCATCATTGGTCATTAAACCCTAACTCTTTGGCTTTATTCGAAGGAAGAGCTTGGACAAACTTTCTTACGCATCTTTTACCGCTTAACGTACTTGCTTGCCTTTATGCTTTAAGGCCGGGTTATATCTTCATAAGTCATTAAAGATCATATACTGTCATCATCCAAACCATGATGGACATGGCTTGCTCACTTTGATCACTTCTTGATTAGACCTACAAGCACATTGTTTCATACATGATGTTGAGACTTCAAGTGAAAGTGATAAGCAAGTTAGTGGTGAAAATGATGCAAGTGGTGAAGAAGTGAAGTACTAATCTATTTTCGATGATGACTCTCAATAACTTTTGATGAATGTTGTCGTTTTTTTTGATAGATGTGTAAGCCAATTGTTTGGCAGGATTCATGTTTTTTGTTTACCCCTGTGTGGGTCTTCTGGTTATGATGATGTGATTTCCCTTCATGGTTCGGATAATGGTTCTTTTTTCTCTTTATTAGGTTGGTTCGGTTTCTTCTGGTTGCCCTCTAAGGGATGGGTATTACTTTAATACACCTTGCCCATGTTGTGACAAATAAGGGGAGATGAAATGCAAGACCTGTTGCTCATTGTTCTTATTTGGTGAGCTAAGGTCTTATGTTTACTGTTACTCTTATGAAGATGTTGAGATCTTATCTTAGCTAACATGTTTCTTGATTAGTTTTGCTGCACTATGATATTTGGACAATCATGTCTTGAAGAATGTTTTAAGATTGTGCATCACATCTTACATGTTGTATTTGCCTAAAAATTGTCCGAATGGGGAGTTTGTTATCACATATGATTGACATCATTTTATTGGCAACATGTGAAGCAAGATGTTATGTCAAGATGTGACACATCCAATCTCTCTATGATCAAGTAAGGAAGCTGCATGTTAAGCATAATGTCCTTTCATTCTATGAGACATCTTGTCTCACTTAGAGTAGCTTCACACGCAAATTAATTGAGCGATTCTCGCGCTGCTAAGGATTTGTTTCCTTTTATGTTTAATTAGATTTAAACGTCTGTGCACTTTTTGGAATAAGGAAGTTTTTCTCAAAACCACTTTTAGCAAAATTAGATTTGAAGAATTCGGATATGATTAAGATTTAATCAATCAAATATTTTCAGTCAAGATAATGCAAGATTGGATTCTAGCGCCTTTGGGATGTTCAACCCCGTTTAAAGACCAAATCCCTAATGTGCTTTTTAGGTTGGACCTTATTGCTATTTAAGGAGACATTCTCCATTGTGACTATTCAGACCTTGCATAATCAAGCTTGACATGGTTATTTGTTTTTGAGTTTTGTGTTAGTGTAATACTATATTCTTGAGTCGCATTCTTATTTTAAAGGAATAAAGTATTTGGATTTTAATTTCGTCCCATCACTCATAATCTCTTGTAACTGTACAGATACTTGGGAGAGTGTTTGAGTGAAAGTGATAAAAGTGTCATATTGAGAGGGAGTCCCAAATAGAAGTTCACGGGTAGCATTCGAAAAATAGACATTGAACAAGAAGAGTTCAAATCAGACCAATTTGTACTTATGACTATTACGAGTGAATTTCCCTTCATTTGGTTAACACCCTCCAAACGTAGGTTATATTGCACCGAAGTGGGTTACCAATTCATATGTTCTTTACTTTCTGCAATTGTTCTGCTTGTTACGTGTTATATTTGTCATACACATCGTACATATGTTTGACACCTTGTCATCCAGAGAACAAAATTTCATATAACTTGATTCTTACTAACTCGCTATTATTAAATTCATCGATTGAAGAATCGAGTTCACCTATTTTAAATCTAATTAGTTATAACTTAATATATATACTTATTATTGTTTATTAAAATGAAAATAAATAGTTATGCTTTAATGAATTATCTAAAATATTGAAAATCAAAGAATTGTCAATAAAATGATTATTAAATTTTGATTAGAATATTTGATCACAAATGCTCGCTATTATCCAATTCATCAATTAAAGGATTCAATTCACCTATTTTATTTTTAACTATAATTAGTAATAATTTAGTGTAGATGTATTATTGTTATCTTATTCCACTTTAATGAATTGAGAATGATTTATCTATAATATGTTAATTATAGAAATTCAATAATACAATTATTAAATTTTTATTAGAATATTTTATCAATAAGATACTGTGAGAATATTCAAATTATCGATTTAGGCTAGTTCGCCAAATTTTATGGGAATATTTTATTATATATTGTGTCAATGATATAACTTTATTTCATATCTCAAACTAGTGTGTTTCATCGATGATAATAAGGAGAAATTTTGTGTTCATTTCTAAAAACTCATAAGTATTTTAATTTTTTAGTAGGATTGTTCATAATTAAAAGTCTTTCATAAAAAAAAAAATCTATAAAAAGTAAGTAGGGTTTATCCACTAAAGTTATAAAAATATCAATGTAAAAAGGTATATAAATATAATCATTTAAAGAATGGTTTTAATTTTATAAATATAAAGTATAATGCATGCATATATTGTAATCACATATTAAAAATAATTCATAAATCACATGTCGTCATAATATTAATTTTACAAATAATTTTTTCTTTAAAATCAAGAAATTCGATTATATTTTCGTGTAAAACTTATTTTACATATTAATGTATATAAAACTATTTTTTAGTTAATAATATCAAAGCAAAATAATTATTTTAATATCATTCTTTAATAGTTTCCATGCAAAAATTAATTTATTTACATATCTGATTTTTTTTTTCTTTTTTCCGTATTAAACATATAAATATATATAAACTATTTTTTAGTTAATATGGTCGAATCATAATGATTATTTCTGTAATAATTTTTAACAGTTTCCATACAAAAATCAATTTAATTATATATCTGTTTTTTTTTCTGTAATTTAATTTTTTCTTATAATAATTTCTTTTTATAGAAAAAAACATATCTTAAATATTTTAGTCAATTTTCTTAATCACTTTAAAATAACATAAACTAATTATATTTTGAATAACTTTTTTAACAAGTAATTTTTTTATGATATTTTAAAATAGTTTTTAAATTATCTAATTCCCTTATCCAATTAATTTAATCTGAAAATCCAAGGTTGTAGATAGAATGTTTCACAACAAAGACAAGAATTCAAAGCCATGAAAGGAAACTCAAAGATTCAATGCATGTTCTCAATTTTTCCCTATTAATTCTCATTCATTTTCAACACAACCCAAAATCTCTATCTTTTCAGTCTCGAATTCAGTTACCCATTTTCCATTTTCAGAGCTTTTTCACTTCAACCAACACAAGCCATTGATTCTTGTGTTATGAAGTTGAAAGTTTTGTTCTTTTTGTTGTTTTCAGATACCCTTTAGGCAAAAGCTTTCACCTTTGTGTTGACTATGGCTTCTACTCCAACCCCACCACCAAACTACTCTTCAGTCCCTGCTCATAGACCTGCTGAAAATCAAAATCATAAGCATAATCAGAATCAGAATCACCAAAATAATCTTAAACGCCATAGAAATGAATGGTCTTCCTCCTCTGGGAGCTATTCCAACTCAAGGTTAGCACCTTTAGCTCCTGCTGCTGCTGCTGATATAGCTGCTGCACATGGTAGTGGCAATGGCAGTGGAAGAGGCGTATTTTCGTCTGCGCCGGGATCTTTATTGGATGGCAGGAGATCAAAGCTTGCTCCGGAGTTTTCTGGCAGGAAGTCCACCAGGTATGCTGCAAAGAAACATTCTGGAATGCCAAGGGCTGCACTTAATACACTGCCTCACAGCGAAGCTGCGAATGAGGTTCTTACTTGTCTCTACAATGCTGGTAACATTGCTGCTAATATCGATAATGTTTTGATTCCGTACGAACATAAGCTATGGGTGGTTGAGGATTATGTTTATATGCTTAAAGATTTTGGTAATACTGGTCAGTTATTGTTAGCTGAGAAGTGTTATGAGTTTATCATGTCTAAGCCAAATGGGAGGGTTGCGAAAGGTAAGTTAACGAGTGCTATGATCGGTACTCTTGGTAGGTTAGGGGAGATTGATCGTGCGATAGACTTGTTTGGAAAATCTAGGAATGAAGGTTATGGAATGACCGTGTATACGTTTTCGGCCATGATTAGCGCGTATGGCCGAAATGGGCGCTTCCGTGATGCGGTAGAGTTGTTCATGTCTATGCGTGGCTTGGGCCTTGTGCCAAATTTGGTTACATACAATTCGATAATTGACGCAGGGGCGAAAGGGGAGGTGAGTTTTGATGTGGTTGTTAAGTATTATGATGAAATGCTAGCTGCTGGCATAATGCCGGATCGTCTTACTTATAATTCACTTCTTTCTGTTTGTGCGTCGAAGGGCATGTGGGAAATGGCTCAAAAGTTATTGAGAGAAATGGATGGTAGGCGTATTGTTCGCGATGTTTTTACGTATAACACGTATTTGGACACGCTGTGTAAGGGCGGACAGATTGATTTGGCTAGAAGGGTATTCGAAGAGATGTCTTTCAAGTGCGTTTGGCCAACCATTGTGACGTATAGCACACTGATGGATGGCTACGCCAAGGCTAACCTCTTGGAAGATGCCATTTGTTTGTATGAAGAAATGAAGCTTCGATCTATTTGTCTTGATAGAGTGTCCTATAACACACTGGTCGGCATCTATACGAAGCTCGACAGGTTCGATGAAGCTGTCAATATATGCAGAGAGATGGACAAATGTGGAATTAAAACTGACGTCGTTACATACAATGCTCTGTTGGCCGGGTATGGCAGGCATGGTATGTATGCCGAAGTTAAAAGACTATTTGAAGAGATGAAGGCTCGGAACATATATCCGAATACGCTAACATACTCTACAATGGTCGATGTCTACACTAAAGCTGAAATGTTTCAGGAAGCGATGAATGTTTATATAGAGTTCAAGATGGCAAGATTGGAGGTTGACGTTGTCTTTTACACTGCAATCGTAGACGCACTATGCAAAAACGGTTTCGTTGAGTCTTCGATTATGTTGCTTATTGCAATGATTGAGAAAGGAATCAAACCGAATGTGGTCACATTCAACTCCATAATAGATGCATGTCAACAGTTGCCAGCTTTGGAGTATCGAGTTCATGATTCTTCGCAAGCCATTGAGTATCCAAATGAACAATCATCTGCAATGCTTATTGATGGTGCTTTTCAGAATAAGCCGGGGGAGGACCGGATCTTGAAGATGTTTCAGCAACTTGCTTCTGAAAAAGCTGGTCATGTAAAGAAGCTTAGGAGGGGACGACAAGACCTACACTGCATATTTTGGCTCTTCCAAAAAATGCATGAGCTGCACATTAAACCGAACGTCGTCACATTTTCAGCCATTTTGAATGCGTGCAGGTAAAACACTTTGAAATTTGTTCTTTCTGTTATCTTGAATTATAATTCGATCGATTTTGATGCAGTCGCTGCAATTCATATGATGATGCTACAAAGGTGTTAGACACGCTGCGCTTGTTCGATAGTCAGGTGTATGGTGTAACTCATGGACTGTTGATGGGTTATAGGGAACAAGTATGGTTTACTGCTGAGAGTCTCTTCAATGAAATCACGCGTATGGATTCTTCAACTGCGTCCGCGTTTTATAACGCCCTCACAGATATGCTATGGCATTTCGGTCAGGTAAAGTTCAGCCTTTGCTAGTTTTGTAAGAAATTTGGTCTTTTTTTCCTCGTAATAATAAGATTGATTTCGATCACAGAGACGTGGAGCTCAAATGGTTGTAATCGAAGGGAAGAACCGAAACGTGTGGAAAGGCGAATGGTCATTTTCTTGCCTGGATCTGCATCTGATGTCTTGTGGTGCTGGCTGTGCTATGGTTCATGATTGGTTGCTCAACATGCATAGTACCTTATTTCAAGGCTCTGAACTGCCTAAGATTGTGAAGTAAGGATCATTTTCGCCGAAGATTTTTATCGTTTTCATTCGATTAGATTAACGAGATGATTAAAGTGTTGAATGTTGATCATAGCTTTGATATTATTCTGCAGCATTTTAACTGGTTGGGGAAAACACAGCAAGGTGATGGGCGATGGAACATTGAAAAGAACTATCGAATCGCTTCTTAACGGAATGAGATCGCCTTTCAGATTCGCGGAACATAATATGGGAAGACTTACATCTCCTGGAGACGCGGTGGCGACTTGGCTTAGACAGCCTGGCATTTTCGATATGCTTGTTCTGTATGATGTCTTGAATCACTCTCAACCTGCTGGTCCATCGTATAAGTATCCAGCTCTTGGCTATTAGATCGATAGAAGCTATGTAGCAGCGGTGTCCGTTACGACAAATGACGGGTGTTTGGCGAAAATCACGGCGCAGCAGGCGATTGTCTGTGAGTTTAACATTCTGCAGTAATAAACTTAAAATTGGTTGAAGAAAGGAAAGAGTTTTTCCCTTACATTTGTCTCACATGTCTTTGAACCAATTATGGGTTGAAGAAAATGCTTCTTAAGTTAGTTTTGATGATAATATAATGTAAAGAACAATTTTATTATGTAACAGTTTGTTATTTGTTTAAAAACTTTTAAATAGATTAAAGATAATCTATCCTTTGGAAATAGTAAAAAAATTCTACAAATGATCTTCTACTCTTAAATTTATCCAGAAGATATAATCTAAATAAAGTGATCTTTGTAAAAAAATATGTACAACTTTGTGTGAGACAAGACCCACAATGAGCACAAAGGATGTGAAAAAGCCTGCTGCAATAGTAAAAAGATCACAGTGGCTCTTTTTTCAAAATATCAAAGATCATTCTTCTTTTGGAAGTTATATAAAAGCTCAACTTCTCATAGTTTTGTTCATCACACTAAACAAAATTGAAATAACTTTATAGATAACATTTGAGAATCAATTTGATTTTCAAAGAAAGAACATTTGTAGATTAGCATTTAACTTTCATTTAGTTGGTTTTGAGATAAAAACAACTCTGTAATAGAATTGAGAAGTGTAATAGAATTTCAATTTTTAAGAAAAGTTAGTTACAATTTTTCTCTCTTATCTCTCTTCCCTCTTCATCATCTTCTTCCTCTTGTGCACAAACAATTGATATCTAGAGCTCCGGTTCGGATACATGGGAAACATCAAGGGAAACATTGAGTGAACATGGGACGTGTGTGATTGATTTCGCCTCTTGAATTTGCATTGAATTCACGATCGGGATCGTAACAGAATCACATTTTTTGATTCTGCGGGATTGTGAAACACGAGTGTTTGGTGAGACTTGGGTGAATTCTTGCACAAGATCGAAGATGAACGGTGAAAACGGTAGCTTGAATACGAAGCTTCTAATATTTGATTGAAAGAACTGGAATTGGTGGATGATTCAGATGCATATGTTGTTTGGCGCTCAAGATGTTCTTGATCTCGTCAATGACGGATAAACAGCGGTTGCAGCTGATGTAACTGAAGAACAAAGGAACATGTAGAGAGTTGAGAATGAAAGATCAGAAAGCTTTGTTCTACATCCATTAGTGTGTGGATGTGAATGTGTTTGAGAAGATCACTAATTCGACGATGGCGAAGGCTGCGCGAGACATACTGGTACGTTGCTATGAAGGTGATGTATTAGTGAAGAAGGTGAAGCTTCAGTCTCTATATATGCAGTATGAGAATCTCAACATGAAAAATAATGAAAAGATACCAAATTACATCTCCAGAGAGATTCTGATCACAAATGAGATGAAATATTGTGAATAGCCTCTATATGAACAAGTAATCATTGAGAAGGTACTGAGATCACTTACTCCTCAGTTTGATTACATTGTTGTAGCAATTGAAAATTATAAGGATCTAAGCACCATGAGAATTGAAGAGCTGCAGAGCAGTCTAGAGGCACAAGAGTTGCGTCTGACTGAGAAAACCTCTGAAAGAGAGGTAAAGCAGACTTTGAAAGCATCTTCTGGTAAGAAGAATAAAAAGCA
Organism: Lathyrus oleraceus; assembly: GCF_024323335.1. Classification (NCBI taxonomy): domain Eukaryota; kingdom Viridiplantae; phylum Streptophyta; class Magnoliopsida; order Fabales; family Fabaceae; genus Lathyrus; species Lathyrus oleraceus. Next base: position 507,287,821 of record NC_066581.1, read on the forward strand.
GTCTTGGTCTGAGACCAAGAACATACATGGTGGTGGTTATCACAAGCAGAAGTCTCCAATTTTGATGAGAAGAAGCATCCGAAGGGAAAAGAGAAGTTTGACAAGAAGAAGGTTCAATGTTATTATTGTAAGAAGTTTGATCATTTTGTTGTTGACTGTTGGTCAAACAAGGAAAAGAAACTAGAAAAAACAAACATAGCTAGAGGAGAGTCTGATGATGAACATATGCTATTATTGGCTTCTGAATCTGATGGTGAATTTTTGGTATACTGGTGGTATATGGACACTGGCTGCTCAAATCACCTAACTAGAAACAAGCAATGGCTGATTAATTTTGACTCTAGAAAAAGGACAAAAATCAGAGTGCTAATGATAAGTATTTGAATGCTGAAGGAATGGGAAATGTCAAAGTTAGAGTAAAGAATGAAAAAACTGTTATGATCAAGGATGTTTGATATGTTTCTGGCATGAGAAGAAATATGATGAGTGCATGTCACCCAATTGAGAAAGATTTCTCGGTTTTTTTACAAAAATAACCCAGTTTTTTAAGGAAATTCCCAAAATACCCCTGGTTTCAAAAAAAATCCCAAAATACCCCACTTTTAGGAGGAGTCTCCAATTGAATTGGCGACTCCTCTTAAAACTTGAATGGAGGCGCCAATTGGATTGGCTAGGGCAGGTGCCCTAGCCAATCCAATTGGCGCCTATGTGTAGGTTTTAAGAGGAGTCGCCAATTCAATTGGAGACTCCTCCTAAAATGCATTTTTGTGTTATAAATAGATGCGTTGTGTGACTAATTGTTCCATATCTCATATAATCATTTGGCTATCATGTTTGGTGTTCGTCGCCGATACGGAAAGGTGATTTATGCGAGACACAAACCTCAAATGCTGATGCTGTTTTAGAACATCATCACGTTCGATCAACTGAAGAGGGAGCTGGTTCGTTGGTTAGATGGGAAAATACCAGAAGGGGAAAAAATCAGAAGTATTGAGAGACTTAACAGTATCTTTGGTTGGGTGCGAATGAAGACTGATAAGGATGCTAGGGAAATGATGTTCGGTCGAGACGACATCAATTTGATTGTTGTAATCAGTTAGAAATATTTATGTTTTCAGATGTTTTGTACTGATGTTTGTTGTGAACCTCGTTGTAACAAGAACTTAATGATATATAATGATTGAATGTTACAGAAATACAATGTTACAAAAAGCTTAAGACCTAGATGATGCTCCTCGATTGGGACAGTTGTTCTTGTTGTGTCCTGGTTGACGACAGATACTACATAATCTTATCATTTTATCTGTGGAATCCATCTTTGTTCTTATACGTGTGTTGTTTGGCCTTCCTTTCTTCTTTCTACGCATCTCGTCATTGTGCCAAACAATATCTCCTTCATATGGAGGCCAGCAATCCTCCATTGGTAGTACTGAGAAGCTTTGAGTATATCCATTCATGATGGTGTTGGCCTTGTACACATCAGATAAATGGTTGTAAGCATCTTGACGAGTATAAGCGCATGCTGCTATGATATGGGAGCAAGGTATGCAGAAGGCCTGGAATTTTCCACAATCGCACCAACTTCTGTTTAGTCTAAAAGCGTAGGCTAAATTTGGTCTCCCCTCGTTGTTGCCCATTGTTTTCTGGACGCTGAAATTTTGTCTATGACGGTCAAAGACTGTTACAGCGTGTGTGCTAGCTTTGATGCTCTCCTCTTTCATGACCTTCATGCAACACTCACTGAATACTTGCCCGGACATTAACACTGCACTCCATCTTTCACCTCTGGTTGCGAACATAGAAGCCAACCTATAATAGGTTGATCTTACCAAGGCGGTTATCGGCAGATTTCGAATTCCTTTGAAAACCCCGTTCATGCATTCCACAATGTTTGTTGTCATGTGGCCCCATCGACAACCTCTGTCAAATGCCCTTGTCCACTGCTCTACTGGTATGTTATTTATCCGTCTCCCTGCGTCTTCATTAGGCAGTCTAATTTCATCACGATAATATTGAAATGACGGTTGAGTTAAAGCATACCCAGCATTCACCACCTTCTTGCGAAGATTCTTATCTTTTATAGCACGCATGAAGTTTTGTGTAATGTGTCTGATACAGTAGACATGTGTAGAAGGAGGATCATGCCATCCGTTGTCATGGTTGTTGTAGGCACTCTCAATGGCAGCATGTCTATTAGAAATCAAACAGAGATTGGCTTGTGGAGCCACATGCGTTCTGAGATGTCGAAGAAAGAAACCCCATCCACATGCGTTCTGATATGTCGAAGAAAGAAACCCCATCCACCAGCCGTTTCACCTTCATTCTAGCCTTATGCGAAAGATGGAGACCAGAGACACACACATTTTGGTTCCCAACCGGTGAGTGTACCGTGACGTTAGAAGACGTCTACATGCTTTTAGGACTATCCATTGAAGGCAAGGTTGTTAATGGTAAGACCAACTATGCAAATTCAATTTTCATTGAGCTCTTAGACACTGATTTGTTAGATGATAATGCTAGAGGTCAAGGTATACTACTCTCACGCCTTAAGTCATACTATAATAGTTTATACTTAGATGAGCATTCTACCGAAGATGCTCGAATAATAAAAACTAGGTGTTACATTATGCTGTTAATTGGATCGTTTTTATTTTCCGAAGGTAGTGGTTCTAGCATGCATATTATGTACTTACCTCTACTTATACATGTAGATAGAATAGGAAGTTACAGTTGGGGATCTGCTTGTCTAGCCTATCTCTATAGCTCTTTGTGCAAAAACTCCCACAAAGACACATCTACATTTTCTGGATGTGCTATTTTGCTACAAGCATGGGGTTGGTCAAGACTACCGTCTCTAGCACCGGTCAATAACAAACCTTTCACTTTTCCATATGCACAAAAGTAAGTTGTTTAAATTGCTATATCTTTACTTACTTCCTTAAAGTTTATTACCTCAAACTAATTTTTTTTGACTTTTTGGTGTAGATGGTCAGCACGTGGTATGAGTTACAACAGATGTCCTAGACACTGTATTACTCAGTATCGCAACCTGTTGGATCACCTTCGACCGACAGACGTAAGCAAAATAACTTAATTATTTCGTTATATTTTGTTAACTTTTTCTACATTCATTATAATCCTATCTTCTTTCACATTTCAGTTCATTTGGCGTCCATACCTTAATTTGGATCATGAACATGAGGTCAACGCTGAAGACGCATCCGTATGGACTACATGCACACCGATAATACGGTTCACAACTGTGGAGATGCACAACACCGATCGTGTGAAGCTGCAGTTCGGTATGGTCCAGAATATCCCAGATCCCCCAGCTAGCCTAGGAGAATGGCATCTGCGTAAAGTTAACGACCAATGGAACTTCAATCCATGGCAAAGCTTCGCAAGATCGGAGTGTCGTAAATGGAAGCACCTTCATGACCATGTCTTAACTGACGCAGTCATGCCAACTGAGGTAAAACCAAGTCGTACTTATATGGCTTGGTACAGATCGGTTGGTTTTCAGTTCATCGCCGAAGATATGTACCTATACAACCCACGCCAGGCAACTTACACACAAGAAGGATCAACATCTAACCCCTAACAACATTCTCAACCCGGTTACTCACAACCCCCTATCCGTCAAACTTTTCGTTCCACAAACACACAAACATACAACCAAAACATGCCATTCCCCCAACCCCAATACCAAGAGCATACCCCATACCACCACCAACAAATTGACCATCAACCTGAGACCCAACATCGCTTCGCACCCACACCATCACCCTACCAAAGTCACCTTAGCCAAAACACCAACCGCCCCTCCTCCTACCGTAGCCAAGAAGCCCAAACATCACAAAACCAAAACATCCAACAACCCTATCTCTACCAAACACCCCAACAACCTTTCCAACCTTTCCTCGACACATCCTTCACACCCATGTCTCCCTTCAACCGTCCCGGTCGCCCATCCATGAGTCAACCACATCCCAACTTCTCTGGCATGGGTCATGAGCTCAGCTACGACGGTATACCATCAATGCATACTGAAGACTATGCTGACTTGTCTGAATACTTCAACAAACCTTCTCCTGTAGTTGGTGGTGACGTTCCTGGCCCCTCAGATGATCAAACACCGGTGCAGAATCGTCAACGTGCGTTAGGGCCAAGGGTTAGGGTAGCTAGAGGATGTGGGACCGGAGGTCGGTTAGGTTATCCCGGTCATCACCATTAGGTTTCTTTGTGTAAACTCCAAATTTTATTAATATCAAGTCGTATTATATCAAATTTATCTTTCACTTATACCATAAAACACAAAAAAAAATGCATTTTAGGAGGAGTCTCCAATTGAATTGGCGACTCCTCTTAAAACCTACACATAGGTGCCAATCGGATTGGCTAGGGCACCTGCCCTAGCCAATCCAATTGGCGCCTCTATTCAAGTTTTAAGAGGAGTCTCCAATTCAATTGGCGACTCCTCCTAAAAGTGGGGTATTTTGGGATTTTTTTTAAAACCAGAGGTATTTTGGGAATTTCCTTGAAAAACTGGGTTATTTTTGTAAAAAAACCATATTTCTTAGTTACTATGAAGAACAATCTCTTGAAGTTGTATGATTTTGATAAGAAGATGACTATGCAATTTGAATAGGGAAGCATCAGAACATTCAAGGTGAATGTGGAGACAACTGAAACTAAATGTCTTAGTGCAAAAGGTGCTGAATGTGAAAGTGAATTATGGCACAAGAGATTGGGGCATCTAAACTTTAGAAGCTTAGGGAATCTGAGTTCTAAGAAGTTGGTACATGACATTTCTAAGATTGTAAAGTCTAAGAAGTCATGTGAGATATGTGTCGCGCCGCGAAAAATACCTGAGCGCATCGCACGCTCAAAGATACAACAGAGTCACCACCGAACTTTATTTACTCCAAAGGAAAGGGAAAATATTGATAAAATCCAAGGGAAAGAGAAAAAGAGTAAGGAAGTCGGTTATGCAAGGGGAAGATATTAGCATCCTTCGTATATGTTGTTGCGATTGATTTTAATTAAAGGAGAAAAATAAGTTTATTAATTAATGTGCTCGCCAATGATTGAAACCATCGTGCCTATGTATTCTCATAGTGCAATGAGAAAATCAGAGCTTCGTAGTTCATGGTAGAAAACTACAAATTTGTTAGTTGTTTTTAGGGAACAATGTTATAATCGTATATTGGAAGTGCTTTGAGTTAGTTGATTATGATCCTCGTTCAGATGCTCTAAGCTTTTAGTCTGACTGCTAAAGAATGAATTATAATAATTATTTTATGAAAATAAAATTGGTGTTTGTTTTAAAAAGAGTTCGTGATTGAATAGAAAAAAAGAGTTGGAAAGAAAAAAAGTTATTGCTTGAATTAAATTAAATTGCAAAGAGTTTGTGAATGAATTGAAAAAGATTTGTTAAACGATGAAGGGATTGTTTGGACCAAGATTGTATTGTTTGAACCCTTAGAGTTGTGTATCCGAACTAAAGAGTGTGGCGTTTAACCAATAGATGGTGATTAGCCAATGCAGAGTTGTAGGGTTTTGCCTAGATCCAGGCATCAAGACCTACAAGAAAGGGTTGTTTTCCTAAGCACGAAGCTTACAGGGCATGCATGAAGGGTTTGCCTAATTGTGGAGCTTATTGAGCATGAATGATTTGCCTAAGCACGAAGCTTACAGGGCATGGATGATTCGCCTAAGCACGAAGCTTACAAGGCATGAATGATTTACCTAAGCACAGAGCTTACAAGGAAATGCATGAAAAGGTTTTCCTAAGCACGAAGCTCACAGGGAAATGCATGAAAAGGTTTGTCTGAAAACGAAGCTCACAGTGCAATTCATGAAAAAGGGTTGCCTGAGCATGAAGCTCACATGGCAATGCATGAAAAAGGTTTTAACCATGAGAAGGTGATAACCAAAGATAGGGGTATGATTCATATATGGGTGTTTAACCATGAGAAGGTTATTAACCTATATAGGAGGTGATTAACCTCGAGAGTGTATGGATATCCAAATAGAATAGTGTTTGGTCCAAAGAGAAAGGTATGGTTGATGTTGGTTGTTGTAGTGTTGTCTCTAGGGAAGAAAGTTTGAAAGTTATTTTATTTCAATCGCACTAAAGTTTATGAACAGAGGCGAATAGTTTGAATAACTGAGGCATACGTCCCGTATCCAAAGATATTCAAAACAAGGGTAAGAAATATCCTCCTCATCCTTCTCCATTGCTTAAGGCGCATGACTCACAATTCGCATCATAGCTAACAGGTGTTTGAAAGAAGAGTTTTTTTTTTTGTTTTAAAGAGGCAAAATGTGCTTGAATGGATGAAGCTCAGCAATGATCAAGGTCTTGATGTCCTTCTGCCTTCAATATCAAGCCATTTCCCGCTTTGTTTTTTTTTTACTTACTTCATGATACCGAAAGCAACCTGCATAGGTCAAATCCAACCAAGGTTTGAGTTAATCCCTTTCAAACTCAACACATAAGCACAAACACCAAAACAATCCAAAAATTCTCTTAACAGTTCATAACATACTCCAACTGTTTTACAAAGTCATAACATCTCCTAACAGCATAGAGTCAATACTAGTGTAATCACAATTCCCAAGCATGACATTTCATTAACAATCAAATCACTTGATAGCGATTAAACATGATAAGTGAACTCATAAAAACAGCAGCAAGTCAGTCCATTGATCTCAGAACAAAACTACCCTGGTTTCACTAATTCAAACTACCACTAACAGAGCTAACCAATTTCAATTAACCATTAATTTCAAAGCTACACAATAACACTTGATTTTACCTTACCATGATAATTTATAATCAAGAACAATTCTAAAACCAATGGACGCTGTTTTTCTTCCGTTTTCGCGTGTGCACGGTTGCAATTTTGAATTGAGTTGGTGATGGTGAGTTCGGAACATAACTTGATGATTGGAGTGTTGTTCTTCGTGTTGAACATAACTTTAGAGCCCCAGGCCCAAGGGCCTTTTCGTTTTCACACCATATGCACATACTGCGCTGTACCCCTCCCCTAGTTTTTATTTTATTCTATTTAAATTAGTTAATATCAATTAATTATCCTTAATTAAATTCTTGATTTTTTTTTCACTTTCTTTTTTTTAATTAATATATAATTGTGGTTAATTGCGATTTAATTGGTTAATTGAGATTTAATTTGTTAATTGTGACTGAATCGATTAATGGAAATCATTAGAAATTTTAGGTCTAAGTTAATTAGACTTAGGCTAATATTTTTCATCATATATTCATGGGGTATTTTAATTAATTAACTGGTTTTATTTAAACATAAATAATCATGATTCTAAATTCCATTTTAATCAAATTTGTGTATATTTACTATTTTACCCCTAGGGTTTAGGACATTCTTGATTTTGCATGTTCCCTTAGCTTAGGGTTTGTGTAGATGCAATTGGACTGATCCAGTCATTGGGTTTATTGTGTATATAAATCAAATGATCTTTTCCCATTGATTAGTTTTGATCAAAGCTCACTTTGATCAACCAAATCCTTTGCATTGTGCTTAAATCCCCAAGCCTATTCAAGTGATTAAAAGATCCTTGATCACTTGATAGGGCAAGTCACTCACGTTCAAGATGTACTGGATATACTGGATCTCAGGAGCTCAAGACCTCAAGGTTCAAATCCAAATTCAATACTTCAAAGTCAACATCAATCAATCATAACTGAAAAAGTGGGCTATTTCTCAAGCGCATCAAAGGTATTAACATTTGTCAATCATAATTCAGATTATATGCCACGAGCCTTAATAAATAGAGAATGAATGAGAGTGGAGAATTCCATTAACTCATTCTGAATATCTTTGGGTACGGGAAGAATGACCCATTTGCTCATCGTATTCACCTCAATCCATAGACTTTAGCATAATTCAAATAAAATGATTGTCAAGTCTTCTTCTACAACAAGTAGCATTGTATCATCAGGATCAATCATCAGGATCTCTTATCAACAACTTGTCAATTCTGATTCAAGTTGTATGCCATGAGCTTTAATAAACAAATAATGATGAGAGTGGAGAATTCATATCCTTGTCTAGAATATCTTTGGGTATGGGAAGAATGACCTAGTTGCTCAAGGTATTCGCCTTTGTTCATAGACTTTAGTGCAATTAGAATCATACAATTGACAAGTCTTCTTCAAGAAAGAATCAACAGTGGAACACCATTACACATCAATCACTCTCTCCTCAGTGGATCATTAATCATACTCTCTTTATTCATATATCCTTTGGATCAATTCCCTTGTAAACAAGTCTTGGAATCCTAATCAATCAATTCAATCATTGTGAGCCTTATCAAACCTCTTGTGCTTAGGCCCACTCTAGTCAATCTTTGTTTGCCTTATCGTCCTCTTGTGCTTTGGCAAACCCCCTGATCATTGTTTGTCTTATAAGTCCTCTTGTGCTTAGACAAACCCCTTGAGCTCTTTTGCCTTGTAAATCCTCTAGTGTATTGGCAAACCATTCCTTATTCATTGCTCGTCTTATAAGACCTCTTGTGCTTAGATGAAGCTTTCTTACCTTGTAACTCCTCTCGTGTGTTGGCAAACCATTCCTTATTCATTGCTCGTCTTATAAGACCTCTCGTGCTTAGACGAAGCTTTCTTGCCTTATAAATCCTCTCGTGTATTGGCAAATCACCTCTTATTCATTGCTCGTCTTATAAGACCTCTCATGCTTAGATAAAGATTTCTTGCCTTATAAATCCTCTCGTGTGTATGTCAATCATATCAAATTCCTTGTGGTTGATTACCATCACGGGTTAATGTCACACTCTTTCTTGTTAAGCAATTTGCTTTGCCTTTGGGAAATCCAATCAATCTATCTTTCCTTGTGCCACATTAGTTCCACGAACTACGAAGCTTTGACTTTCTCATTGCACAATGAGAATACGTAGGCACGAGGATTCGAATCCTCCGTGAGCATATTTATTCATTTTTCCTCTATTCCTGAATTCATCTCCATGATGCGTTCATAATTCTACCTTCATTCACTCTATGTGATATATTTTCATCTTTGAGCCAAATACATTATCTCTTTGAGATCCATCTTGTGTCGGCTTGTGAACTAAGAGTTGTTTGTGCTATGAAACCAAACACTTAATTCTCTTTGTTTTCGGTCGTACCATATAGTGGTGAATGCTTCAGGCTACCCACATATTGGTTAATGTCAGTTCTACTTCTAGGTTCAGATTTCATCCCTTTTTGGAGTCAAACAACATAATCCTTTGGTTCAGACCATACCTTTATCAAAATTTCGGTTCACCTCCCACCATTAGTTCTATGAATTATGGAGCTCTGAATTCCTTATTACACTATAAGGATGTGTGGGCATGAGGGCCCTAATCCTCTCCGTGCAATTTATCTATTCTCTTTTTTCCCTTATTCTTTCGCGAGTAATCTTTAGATATAACACCCATTCGACCAAGAATGATGAAAGCGGTTCCCGTTGAGTACAACGGATGTTAGGGGTGCTAATACATTCCCCTTGCATAACTGACTTTCTTACCCAGTTATCTCTTTCCCCGGGTTTTATCGAGGTTTTCCTTTTCCTTCGGGAATAAATAAAGTTTGATGGTGACTCTGTTGTATGTTCGAACGTGCAATGTGTTTGGATATATTTCCACTAGCTTCACCGATAACACAGTACAATCAGATACTCGGCTAACCTCAACAAGGTGGAGACGCTAATGGAGAACTTGCTAGGGATTCAGCTGAAGAAAACCCTACAATGAATGATCATAAGCCATTAAAGGAGATAAATCCTGATACAAGGCTTAAATCTTTATGGAGAGAGAAAATATATATTGCTTGGAGACCAAAATTTTAATCTTCTAAAAGCATGAACTCCGTTCTGAGGGAGGGAAAGGTTTGTCGGGGATAGGAAACATCTGAACAAACTCTGCTACGAAGACTTGTTGGCGACTTCACTGGGGATTCTACCATTCCCGCAATCTCTTTTGTGGGAACTAATGATCCCGGATACATTCATAAGGAAAATCATGTCTTAGGAGAGCACTGAGCTCCGCTCTTCAAGATCTTACCATCCTTGAGATCACTGTTGACATTCCTATTTTATATTCACAAATCAAGGAAAATATTTTTGTAAATTTCAAAAAAATGATTGTTTATATATCTTTTGTTTCAAAAATTATTATAAAAAATAAATGAAATTTCGTAAACTGAAACAAGATAAAAATAGCAAACAAATGGGCAAAAGGCTCAAATTTTATTGATAGAATGATAGTCTGTAGATGGTGTGACTCCATGGATCATTACAAAGTTGAAAAATGGTAAGTACATGGAAAGGACTGCATTGAAATACAATGACCACTATTCTCCCTAACAACTTTGAATTCCGCTATGCTCAGAACTTTGGTCGAGGATGACTGAATGAGAATCTTTGATAGGCATTATTGCTTTAAATGATAAAGTTTGGCCTAATGCAGTTACTTGCCATAATCCCTAATTTTTGCCTAGATTGCTCTGTCGGGTTTTCAATCTACCAGGATAATTACTTTCTATTTATGTCTCTAATTTTTTCCTGGATTATCCTTTCGGGTTTTCAATCCACCGAGACACTCATTTTTTATGAAGCCGCCCTTTTGGGTTTTCAACTTAGCGAGTTATTCTTTTATTTTTCTAGGCGAAGTATTTCTTGATTGCATCGGCATTTACATGATGAGAAAGCTTATCACCATCCATAGTCGTAAGAGTCATTGTACCGCCAGATAAGGCTCTCTTAACAACATATGGGCTTTCATAATTAGGAGTCCTCTTGCCCCTAGAATTAGTGTTGAAAGACAAGATCATTTTTAGCACGAGGTCACCTTCTCTGAATACGCAAAATCGAACCTTCTTGTTAAATTTTTTCTTCATTCTTTTTTGATATAATTGGCCATTTCACAAAGTTGTCATCCTCTTCTCTTCAATCAAATTCAATTGATCATATCTTCTTTAACAACATTCAGCCTCAGACAATTTGGCTTCCATTAAGACTCGCATTGATGGATATCAACCTCTACGAGGAGCACTACTTTCATGCCATACACAAGAGAGAAAGGGGTTGCCCCTGTTGAAGTGAGGACGAATATACGATACCCATGTAAAGCAAAAGGGAGCATCTCATGCCAATCCTTATATGTCACAACCATTTTCTGGATAATCGTAATATTCTTATTTGCAGCTTCAATAGCCCAATTCATCTTAGGTCTGTAAGAATAAGAGTTATGATGTGCAATCTTGAAGTCGTCACAAAGCTCTTTGATCATCTTATTATTCAAGTTCGACCCATTATCAGTGATGATGTTACTTGGAATACTATACCGACAAATAATATGATTCTTGATAAATCTGACCACAACCTTCTTGGTCACATTAGCATAAGATGTTACTTCAACCCATTTGGTGAAGTAATCAATAGCCACCATAATGAAATGATGTTCGTTCGAAGCTTTGGGTTCAATCATACCAATCACATCAATTAATTATCCTTAATTACGTTCTTGATTATTTTTTTCACTTTCTGTTTTTTAATTAATATATAATTGTGGTTAATTGTGATTTAATTGGTTAATTGAGATTTGATTTGTTAATTGTGACTTAATCGATTAATGGAAATCATTAGAAATTTTAGGTCTAAGTTAATTAGACTTAGCCTAATATTTTTCGTCATATATACATGGGGTATTTTAATTAATTAATTTGTTTTAATGAAACATAAATAATCCTAATTCTAAATTCCATTTTGATCAAATTTGTGCATATTTACTATTTTACCCCTAGGGTTTAGGACATTCTTGATTTTGCATGTTCCCTTAGCTTAGGGTTTGTGTAGATGCAATTGGACTGATCCAGTCATTGGGTTTATTGTGTATATAAATCAACTGATATTTTCCCATTGATTAGTGTTGATCAAAGTTCACTTTGATTAACCAAATCCTTTGCATTGTGCTTAAATCCCCAAGCATATTCAAGTGATTAAAAGACCCTTGATCACTTGATAGGGAAAGTCCCTCGCGTTCAAGATGTACTGGATATACTAGATCTCAGGAGCTCAAGACCTCAAGGTTCAAATCCAAATTCAATACTTCAAAGTCAACATCAATCAAGCATAGCAGACAAAGTGGGCTACTTCTTTAGCACATCAAAGGTATCAACACTTATCAATCATAATTCAGATTGTGTGGCACGAGCCTTAAGAAATAGAGGATGAATGAGAGTGGAGAATTCCATTAACTCATTCTGAATATCTTTAGGTACTGGAAGAATGACTCAGTTGCTCATCGTATTCACCTCTATTCATAGACTTTAGCATAATTCAAATAAAATGATTGTCAAGTCTTCTTCTACAACAAGTAGCATAGTATCATCAAGATCAATCATCAGGATCTCTTATCAACAACTTGTAAATTCTGATTCAAGTTGTATGCCATGAGCCTTAATAAGCAAATAATGATGAGAGTGGAGAATTTTTATCCTTGTCTAGAATATCTTTGGGTACAGGACGAATGACCTAGTTGCTCAACGTATTCGCCTTTGTTCATAGACTTTAGTGCAATTTGAATTATACAATTGACAAGTCTTCTTCAAGAAAGCATCAACAGTGGAGCACCATTACACATCAATCACTCTCTCCTCAGTGGATCATTAATCATACTCTCTTTATTCAGATATCCTTTGGATCAATTCCCTTGTAATCAAGTCTTGGAATCCTAATCAATCAATTCAATCATTGTGAGCCTTATCAGATCTCTTGTGCTTAGGCCCACTCTAGTCAATCGATGTTTGCCTTATCATTCCTCTTGTGCTTTGCCCCCCCCCCCCCCCCGATCATTGTTTGTCTTATAAAACCTCTTGTGCTTAGACAAACCCCTTGAGCTCTTTTGCCTTGTAAATCCTTTCATGTATTGGAAAACCATTCCTTATTTATTGCTCGTCTTATAAGACCTCTCGTGCTTAGACGAGCTCTCTTGCCTTGTAACTCCTCGTGTGTGTTGGTAAACCGTTCCTTATTTATTGCTTGTCTTATAAGACCTCTCGTGCTTAGATAAAGCTTTATTGCCTTGTAAATCCTCTCGTGTATTGGCAAATCACCTCTTATTCATTGCTCTTGTTATAAGACCCCTCGTGCTTAGACAAAGCTTTCTTGCCTTGTAAATCCTCTCGTGTATTGGCAAATCACCTCTTATTCATTGCTTGTCTTATAAGACCTTTCGTGCTTAGACGAAGATCTCTTGCCTTATAAATCCTCTTGTGTGTAGGCCAATCATATCAAATTCCTTGTGGTTAATTACCATCACGGGTTAATGCCACACTCTTTCTTGTTAAGCAATTTGTTTTGCCTCTGGGAAAACTAATCAATCTATATTTCCTTGTGCCGCATTAGTTCCACGAACTATGGAGCTTTGACTTTCTCATTGCACTATGAGAATATGTAGGCACGAGGATTCGAATCCCCCATGAGCATATTTATTCATTTTCCCTCTACTCCTCCATTCATCTCCATGATGCATTCATAGTTCTACCTTCATTCACTCTGTGTGATATATTGTTATCTTTGAGCCAAATACACTATCTCTTTGAGCTCCATCTTGTGCCTGCTTGTGAACCAAGAGTTGTTTATGCTATGAAACTAAACACTTAATTCTCTTTGTTTTGGGTCGTACCATATACTGGCGAATGCTTCAGGCTACCCACATATTGGTTAATGCCAGCTCTACTCCTATGTTCATATTTCATCCCTTTTTGGAGTCAAACAACATAATCCTTTGGTTCATACCATACCCTTACCAAAATTTCTTTTCACCTCCCACCATTAGTTCTATGAACTATGAAGCTCCGAATTCCTTATTGCACTATAAGGATGCGTAGGCATGAGGGATCTAATCCTCTATGAGCACTTTATCTATTCTCTTTTTTTCCTTATTCTTTCGCGAGTAATCTTTAGAGATAACACTCATTCGAGCAAGAATGATCAAAGCGGTTCCCGTTGAGTACAACGGATGTTAGGGGTGTTAAAACCTTCCTCTTGCATAACCGACTTCCTTACCAAGTTATCTCTTTCCCCCGAGTTTTATCGCTGTTTTCCTTTTCCTTCGGGAATAAATAAAGTTTGATGGCGACTCTGTTATATGTTCGAACGTGCAATGTGTTCGGGTATATTTCTGCTAGCTTCACCGATAACACAGTATAATCGGATACTCGACTAACCTAAACAAGGTGGAGATGCAAATGGAGATCTTGCTAGGGATTCAGTTGAAGAAAACCCTATAATGAATGATCATAAGCCATCAAAGGAGCTAAATTCTGATACAAGGCTTAAATCCTTATGGAGAGAGAAAAATATATATTTCTTAGAGACCCAAAGTTTAATCTTCTAAAAGCATGAACTCCGTTCCGAGGGAGGGAAAGGTTTTTTGGGGATAAGAAACATCTGAACAAACTCTGTTACGAAGACCTGTTGGTGACTTCACTGGGGATTTTACCATTCCCGCAATCTCTGTTATGGGAACTAATGATCCTGGACACATTCATAAGGAAAATCACTACGCCAAAAATGACTTTTAACAGCGCATCTTAGACAGCGCTTTTAAAAGAAAGCGCTGTCTAAGGTTAAAATAAAAATAAAGCACGGAAAATGTTCTAAAAAAATAATGAAAGCGCTGTCTAAGGGGGGGTCTTAGACAGCGCTTTTAGAAAGCGCTGTCTAAGACCCCCCCTTAGACAGCGCTTTTAGAAAGCGCTTTTAAATATAGACCTTAGTCAGCGCTTTTGAGAAAGCGCTGTTTAAAGTCTTTCAATTAAAAAAAAAATTAAAACCAAAAGCGCTGTCTAAGGTGGGGGTTTAGAAAGCGATTTTGGAAAGCGCTGTCTAAGGCATATCTTAGAAAGCGCTTTCCACAAAAGCGCTGTCTAAGGTCTAATTAAAATTAAATTTCAGACTTCTATTTTCGTTCTCAGTTCTTTTTGTTTTCCCTCCTGCGATTAAACCCCTTCATCTCCTTCTTTCTTTCTCTATTCTCCTTCTAATATTAGGCCATATTATCACCTCCATATTATCTTCTCTTATCACCTCCACCGATGTTTATCTTTCCAATCGATCTACCACTACCATCGCCAAACCAACTGAGGAAAACCCTCTCGAAACCCTAGATACCACCTCACCCAAACCCCTATCAGATTCAATCTCCAACGACAAAGATGCGAACAATAAGAAAACCAATGAAACACTTGCTGAAACCAAAATCGACGCTCCACTTTCCGATCTTTAAATTTAGATGTGTCGCGCAAAGCCGTATGGTATTTGCGTCCAGTTTTATGAGAAAGAGAAAAGTAATTCACGAGACGAAAGATATAATCTTGAGTTTAGGGTTTGTTTTGTTTCAGGATTGGTACTGAATTTAGGGTTTGTTTTGATCGCATATTTGGTACTACTTTTGTCTTACCAACAAAGAAAAGGTAAATTTCTTATTGTTCATCCATTCTAAAAATTCAAATTTGGATTGTGGGTATCCAGTATTCTCAACATAACCGATACTTTATCAATATGTAGCTGTTATTAAGTTCATTAAGCCTTTTGCTTGATTAGGTTTGCTCTTAAATTTGTTGAATTTATTATCTGAGTTTGACATATTGCGTTAAAGCTTCTAATTGAAGCAGGGAATATTGCCCAAGATAGTGTAGAATTTATGAATAATGCAATGTTTCTACGAGTTTTGGATTCTTAGTTCAGTTTTGGCACTGTGTATATGATTCTATTTAGTTCCAGTAGGTGTTTTTAAGATTAAACTTCAGCTGATTTTAATATGTGCTAATTACAGGTGAAGGAGATTTTATCTCACTATCCATCCAACTATAAACAATCTGCTATGATCCCTCTGCTGGATCTTGCACAGCAACAGCATGGTGGCTGGCTTCCCGTTTCTGCAATGGATGCGGTATGTTGGTCTCATTCTTGAAATATTCTACTTATTATGTATAGACAAGATAGAATTAAAATGTAAGCTTTGTAGAGAGAGTTGGGGCTAGCATTTGTTGTAGAAAGGATTGTAGAGTATTACCTTTGGTGGTTGAGGCATGTGTTGAGAAGACCTGTATAATTATAGCAAAGAGGGTAGATTAGATGTAGTATGATATACAGAAGTAAAGGAAGATCAAAGTAAACTATCGGCCCAACTATTAAAAGGGGTTTAGATTTAAATGAGTTGTCATTAGACATGATTCATGATCTTTGTTGTCAAATGGAGGCCAAAGGGTAACAATATGGTGGATTTTGAATGGTTAATCGTTGTTAAGAATCCTATAACGGACAATATATTGTCTGAACATGTCTTTATTAGTTGGGACAATCCTCACCCTGCAAGCCGGTTTTGAAGGGTTGAGTTAGGCTCAACCCCACATTCTTAACAATCCTGCCTGCCTATTTAGACATGGGGCCCATGGCAGTTTCAGCAGAAATGGTGATAGTTGAAACGAAAAGAAAAGATTGGGACCATATATTCACCCTATAATTCATGATCGATCATTCCTTAATCAGCCCCTCATACATACTTGCCTCTCATATATTCTTCTATAGAAATAGTCACCGTCATTTAGTTGAGATTTACTGGTAGCTTCCTGTTGCTATGGCATAGCTTTGGAAGTCCTAAATTTACATTCTGTTTGTATGTTGGATTTTATCAAATTCTTAATAATAGAGGGAGCTATTTAATTCCTTTATTAACAGACAGTTTTGTAAACCATTCAGGTGGCTAAGGTTATAGAGGTTGCTCCTATTCGGGTATATGAGGTTGCCACATTATACTCAATGTTCAATCGAACTAAGGTAAAAATCATATATTGCTGCACTAGTGCATTACTTTCATTTCTGCTAATTCATATTATTACAGGCCAAAACTTGTTGGGTCAACTACCTCTTTTGAATTTTCAGGTCGGCAAATATCATCTATTGGTCTGTGGAACTACACCTTGTATGATACGTGGTTCACGAGGTATTGAAGAAGCATTATTGAAACACTTAGGAGTGAAACGAAATGGTCAGTTCACACTTATTAATTTCTCCTATTACCTATCACTGAATCTGATTTAATTCTTGATAAATTTGAACTGTATGTTTTTCTCCTAAGGGTTGGTTTCTCTTTACCTTTGATTTGCAGAAGTAACGCAAGATGGTTTCTTTTCTGTTGGTGAAATGGAATGCATGGTGAGTTTTTCTATGAACCGTATCTTGTCATAGTTTCGGCATGTTACTTATATTCAAAGTTTTAGTCTTACTTGATTTGCAGCAAAGCAATCATTGTATACTACTGATAAAGTTGCACGAGACACAAAATTGAACTTTATAGTGGTAACCATTTTGATAGCTTTTGACATCTTTGATGTTTACTATGGTGTGTATAATTTCTATATTTTGTCCTTTCAGTTCTAAGAAATTATAATGCAGCTGGCCGAGCTGGTTGGCTATAGTATTTGCCAACCAGGAAGTTTAAACCGCTGCTAAACTAAGACAAGGCACAATACCAGCTCTTGACTGCATAAGTTTTCTTGGTGCAAGATAGATTGTGCCGTACATTCAAAAAAAAAGTAATATGAAGCCATCTAAATGATCCCTTAGATATTTAGCAAAAGAAAACGGCCTTTAGGTGACATCAGTATATAACTGAGAAAGATGAGAATCACCCATCGTGATGGTTTGTAGGTGGTTTATGACTCACATTCTGTTTTTGTGTTCAGACATGATTGCAGTCTTATATGAAGTCAATGTGATGTTCTTAACTGTAGTTTGATTAGCAGCTGATGCATGATTGAAGTTGTTTGTGTTATGCAGGGATGCTGTGTGAATGCTCCAATGATTACAGTGGCTGATTACTCTAATGGATCAGAAGGATATACTTACAATTATTTTGTACGCCTTTCCTCTTTTCACTCTCTTTTTGGGGTGGGAGGGGTTTATTATTGTTCTTGTACTCCTGAAAGCATTCTTAATATGTAATATTGATGCTTGATTCCAGGAAGATGTAACCCCAGAGAAAGTAATTGAGATAGTTGAAAAGCTGAGAAAGGGCGAGAAGCCACCGGTAAGGATATTTGCTATAATTTATTTCATTTTTGTCAAAGTTTAGATTCTTGGTTTTTGTTGAGAATTTGTTGTTTCCTTTTCACTTTATTTTCCATTTTCTTAAATCAAGAAGACCATAACCTTCTCTGAATATATTATTTTTGGATTTAGCATGGCACACAAAATCCACAGCGGATTAGGAGTGGACCTGAAGGGGGGAATACTACATTGTTAGGTGAGCCCAAACCTCCTCCATGCCGTGACCTGGATGCCTGCTGATGAGTGTGTGATACATTTTGTCTTCAATAATTTTCGTATACCTTAGACAGCGCTTTTGTAAAAAGCGCTGTCTAAGGGGGGGATTAGAAAGCGCTTTAGGCAAAAGCGCTGTCTAAGGGGGGGGCTTAGACAGCGCTTTTTGAAAAGCGCTGTCTAAGGTATACCTAAAAAAATTAAAATAGAAGGGTCTTAGAAAGCGCTTTTGGCCAAAGCGCTGTCTAAGGGGGTGGGGCTTAGACAGCGCTTTTCAAAAGCGCTGTCTAAGGTATACCTAAAAAATTTAAAATAAGAGGGTCTTATAAAGCGCTTTTGGCCAAAGCGCTGTCTAAGGGGCGGGGGGGGGCTTAGACAGCGCTTTTAAGATTTAAAAAAGCGCTGTCTAAACCTTTAGCAGCGGAGGTTTAGACAGCGCTTTAAAGCGCTGTCTAAGGTCTTGTTTGTTGTAGTGAATCCGGTCTTAGGAGAACATTGAGCTCCACTCTTCAAGATCTTACCATCCTTGAGATCACTGTTGACATTCCTATTTTATATTCACAAATAGAGGAAAATATTTTTGTAAATTTCAAAAACATGATTGTTTATATATCTTTTTTTTTCAAAATTATTATAAAAAATAAATGAAATTTTGTAAACTGAAAGAAGATAAAAATAGAAAACAAATGGGCAAAAGGCTCAAATTTTATTGATAGAATGGTAGACCGTAGATGGCGTGACTCCATGGATCATTACAAAGTTGAAAAATGGTAAGTACATGGAAAGGGTTGCATTGAAATACAATGACCACTATTCTCCCTAACAACTTTGAATTCCTCTATGCTCAGAACTTTGGTCGAGGATGACTGAATGAGAATATTTGATAGGCATTATTGCTTCAAATGATCAAGTTTGGCCTGATGCAGTTACTTGCCATAATCCCTAACTTTTTCCTAGATTGCCCTGTCGGGTTTTCAATCTACCAGGATGATTACTTTCTGTTTATGTCTCTAATTTTTTCCTGGACCGTCCTTTCGGGTTTTCAATCCACCGAGACGCTCATTTTTTACTAAGCCGCCCTTTCAGGTTTTCAACTTAGCGAGTTGTTCTTTTATTTTTCTAGGCGAAGTTTTCTTGACTGCATCAACATTCATAGGACGAGGGAGCTTATCACCATCCATAGTCATAAGAGTCATTGTACCACCAGATAAGGCTCTCTTAACAACATATGGGCTTTCATAATTAGGAGTCCTCTTGCCCCTAGAATTAGTGGTGAAAGACAAGATCATTTTTAGCACGAGGTCGCCTTCTCTGAATACGCGAGGTCGAACCATCTTGTCAAATTCTTTCTTCATTCTTTTTTGATATAATTGGCCATGACACGAAGTTGTCATCCTCTTCTCTTCAATCAAATTCAATTGATCATATCTGCTTTGACATCATTCAGCCTCAGACAATTTGGCTTCCATTAAGACTCACATTGATGGGATTTCAACCTCTATGAGGAGCACTGCTTCCATGCCATACACAAGAGAGAAAGGGGTTGCCCCTGTTGAAGTGCAGACGGATGTACGATACACATGTAAAGCAAAAGTGAGCATCTCATGCCAATCCTTATATGTCACAACCATTTTCTGGATAATCTTCTTAATATTCTTATTTGCAGCTTCAACAACCCGATTCATCTTAGGTCTGTAAGGAGAAGAGTTATGATGTGCAATCTTGAAGTCGTCACAAAGCTCTTTCATCATCTTATTATTCAAGTTCGACCCATTACCAGTGATGATCTTACTTGGAACACCATATCAGAAAATAATTTGATTCTTGATAAATCTGACCACAACCTGCTTGGTCAAATTAGCATAAGATGTTGCTTCAACCTATTTGGTGAAGTAATCAATAGCCACCATAATGAAATGATGTTCGTTCGAAGCTTTGGGTTCAATCATACCAATCATTTCAATTCCCCACATAGAGAAAGGCCACGGGGATGAAATAATATTGAGAAGAGTCAGAGGCACATGAATCTTATCAACATAAATCTGACATTTATGGCACTTCTTCACATATTTACAGCAATCAGATTCCATTATCATCCACTAGTAACATTCCCTTAACATCTTTTTAGCCATTGCATGTCCATTGGCATGAGTACCAAAGGATCCTTCATAAACTTCTTGCATTAACATGTCTCCTTCATATCCATCCACGTATCTGAGCAAGACCATGTCAAAGTTTATCTTGTACAACACATCTTCTTTCAGAAAGAAATTGTCAGCCAATCTTCTCAAAGTCTTCTTATCTTTGTTGGATGCCCCTGATGGGTACTCCTGATTTTGGAGAAAACACTTGATATCATGATACAAAGGCTTATCATCTGTGACTTCTTCTACGGTAAACACATGAGCAGGCCTATCAAGGCGTATAATTCTGATCTTAGGCGTGTCATTCTAATGATTTACTTTATTCACAAAAGAAAAAGTGGCCAAAGCATCCGCCAACCGATTCTCTTCACGAGGTATATGATGAAACTCAACTTTGTTGAAGAAAGTCAACAACCTCCTTGCATAATCTTTGTAAGGGTTCAAACCAATATGATGAGTCTCCCATTCTCCTTTAATCTAATTAACCACCAAGGATGAATCTCCATATACATTATGAATCTTAATTCTCAAATCAATGGCTTCTTCAAGACCCATGATACGAGCTTCATATTCTGCCATGTTGTTCATACAATCAAACATCAATCTTGCAGTGAAAAGGATATGAGAACCCAGAGAAGTAAGGATGATTCCCTAATTCCATTACCATAAGCATTAACAACTCCATCTAACACTAAACCCCACCGGGATCCAGGCTTTGATCCTGCTTCAGGAAATGGTTCATCATAATCTTTAGCTTTTAAGTACATAACATCTTCATCAGGGAAGTCAAAGTTGGTGGATTAATAATCATCAACTGGCTAGTGAGCCAAATGATCTGCAATAATACTTTCTTTAATCTCCTTCTGAGTACAATACTCAATATTATATTCAGACAATAACATCTTCCAACGAGCAATCCTTCTAGTCAAAGCAGGCTTTTCAAAAATATACTTGATTGGATCCATTTTGGATATCAACCAAGTGGTATGATTAATCATATAATGGCATAGACGTTTGACAACCCATGCTAAAGCATAACAAGTCTTCTCAAGCATGGAGTACCGAGACTTACAGTTTGTAAACTTCTTACTCAGATAGTAGATGGCAAGCTCCTTTCTACCAATTTCATCTTGTTGTCCAAGTACACAACCCATGGACTCTTCTAACACAGTTAAGTACATGATCAATGGTCTTCCTTCCACTGGAGGAGACAAGATAAGAGGTTCAAGCAGATACTCCTTGATGTTGTCAAAACGTTTTCTGGAAGTCTTTTGTCCAAACACAACCTTGATCTTTATGGCGAAGCTTGAAGATTGGCCCACGTGTGGCAGTCATGTGAGATATAAACTTGGAGATGTAATTCAAGCACCCAAGGAATCCTCTGACTTGATTTTCTGTCTTTGGTGTAGGAATTTCTTGAATAGCTCTGACTTTATCAGGATCTACTTTAATACCTTTTTGGATGACAATGAAGCCCAAGAGCTTTCCTGAACGGACACCAAAATTACACTGATTACGATTCAAGCGAAGTTTAAAGTTTCTTAAACGCTGAAACAACTTCAACAAATACTCAACATGATCTTCTTTAATCTTCGACTTAGCAATCATATCATCGACATAGACCTCTATCTCTATGTGCATTATGTCATGGAAAAGAGTAGCCATGGCTCTCTGGTACGTTGCACCAGCATTCGTTAAACCGAAAGGCATCACTCTATAGCAGAATGTTCCCCAAAGTGTAATAAATGTTGTCTTTTCCATGTCCTCAGGTGTCATCTTGATTTGATTATAATCGGAGAAACCATCCATAAAGGAGAAGACATAGAACTTAGCTGTATTATCTACCAACATGTCAATGTGTGGCAGATGATAATCATCCTTTGGGCTAGCTTTGTTCAAATTTCTATAATCAACATACATCTGAACTTTTCCATCCCTCTTTGGAACAGGAACAATGTTGGCCACCCATTGAGGATACTCAGAAGTAACAAGGAAACCGACATCAATCTACTTCTGAACCTCCTCTTTGATCTTAACAGCCATATCGGGATGAGTTCTTCTCAACTTCTGTTTAACTGGTGAGCACTCTGGATTTAATGGTAATTTATGCTCCATAATATCAGTATCAAGACCTGACATATCTTGATAATACCAAACAAATACATCCACATATTCTCTAAGAAGCTCTACCATCCTCTTCTTAAAATATGGACAAAACAGTGCCCCAATATTGACTTCTTTCTTATTCTCTTCAGAAGCCAAATTAATCACTTCCAATGGCTCTTTATGAGGATGAGTGATCTTTTTCTCATGCTCAAGCAAACGAGAAATCTCATCAAAAATCTCTTCAACATCCTTTTCTTCTGTTTCAAACACAGGGAATTCAAAGTTGGGAGAGGGCATATAGTCATTGTTTTCAATGGGTTTAACAATCATTCTCAACAATGATTTTATGCTTGATTTTAGAATATGAACAAATAAACGCACAATTATGATGCAAATATAAAAAGTGATTATTTTCTTGGTTTTTTATGTTACCATTTTTTCAGAAAAAGCAAAAAAGAGAAAACATAATATGGATAAACAAAATAACATTTTATTAATGACGATAAAACTTGAAACAAAGGCCACATAGATTCGCTTCCACCTTGGGCATAGTGAAAGGATTTTTTTTGAAAATAACAAAAACATATTACTTTGACAAATGAACAATAGAGGGAACGTCAACAGCAGTCCAATTCTGGCACATCAATCCGTGCGTCACAAAGTTTGTGCTTCTTGTTCTTGATCATCTTCTAGGATTGCAGTAACAGATTGATCTTCAGAGTGGATGAAGCCAGCACTGTGAGAAACTTCTTAAATATGCTTCAAATCTCTACGGGTTGAACAAAGCGAGAAGCCTAAACCATCTATGTTTTTGTTTTTAGCAAGTTCAATAACTTGACCCCATCCAACATATTGACCATTCTCCATAACTTCTTGGGCATCTTTCAAAGAGTCATGGATGCCCCATTATTCTTAACAACATTATCAATGACAGAAAGAGCTTGGAACGGAGTACCCACAACTTCGTCAACATCAATATAGGAGAATGAAGAAAGATGACTTACCAACATGGCCTGTTCTCCATCCACAATCACTAAATTTCCATTTTTCACAAATTTTAACTTCTGATGGAGGGTTTACGTCACTGCCCCAACTTCATGAATCCATGGACGACCGAGGAGACAACTATAGGCGGGATGAATGTCCATCACTTGAAACGTAATATGAAATGAGCACAGACCCATCTTTAATAGGAGATCAACTTCTCCAATCATAGTTTTCCTCGAGCCATCAAAGGCTTTCACAACAACCCCACTAAACCTCATCGGAGCACCTTGATAAGAGAGGTTGGACATATTAGACTTTGGCATAACATTTAGAGAACAACCAGTGTCAACCAGCACATTGGACAAAGCATCTTCTTGGTAATTCATCAAAATGTGTGAAGCCAAATTATGGTTCCTCCCTTGCTCAGAAAATTCTTCATCACTAAAGCTTAGGTTGTTACACGCAGTAATCTTGGCCCCAATATCATCGAATTGACCAATTGTTACATCATAATCTACATAGTTGCTCCAAGACTTTCTACAAAGCCTCTATGTGAGCTTCTGAATTCATCAGCAAAGATAAGACAAATATTTTGGATGGGGTATGCAATAATTGATCAACCACATTATATTCTCTTCTCTTAATCAACTTCAGTACTTCATCATGATCATATTTCTGGTTCACACCATTGGACTGGCCAGACTGCACAACAGGAGTTTCCACCTGAGCTTGCTTACCCACCGAAGTATCTTCAATTCTTTTAGGGGGCACAAAAGCAAATACTCGACCACTTCGGGTTACACCGCTTACATCAACAACATTCACAACATAAGAAAGGAAAATTATGGGGACTTCCTTTCCATCTTCCAACATTATAGCATTGTATTTGTAAGGAACAACTCTGTCAGATTCATAGGGTGTAGAACCCGCCAGACGAATAACCAAAGGAGAAACAACAAACTTTTGACTATTGTAGGCAATCACAACTGGTTCGGGGATATTGAAATGGGGAACTATGACATTCACATCATGCTCATCTTCATCCCTATCTCTGGTAAAATGAATAAGATTTTTATCTAGTATCTCTTGTAAATCTCTCTTTACCACATCACACCCTCAAGGGTTTCTTGAACATATACAACAAGAAACATGATCGTGCTCGTAATAACTCAGCTCGCACAAAGTTGCATGCATCTCGACCAAGGATCTTCTAATCAAATACACGATACTTTCCAGGACATCCCTCAACCATATTCACAGTTGCACCACCATGTTTAGGCAACAAATTGGCTTGCACATTAGGACCAGAGTCTTCAAAAGACAAAATACCGTTTTGCACTAGTCTTTTCACCCCAGCTTTCAAAGTAAGACAATTTTCAATGTCATGACCGGGTGAACCTTGATGGAATGCACAATGATGATGAGATTTATACCACCATGGAAGTTCCTTTGGAATAGCTGTTGGAGTCCTAGTCTGTACCAAATTCTTTTGTATCAAAGCAGGATATAACTTCTCATAGGACATCAAAATTTGATCAAATTACACTTATCTTTGGACACGGTTCTGTTGATGATTTTATTTATGGGCACGTTGTTGAAACACATGGTTGATAATTTGGTGCTACTTGGTGTAGCACCTCAAATTTGCACCCTACCATTTTGTACATTCATTTCATATTAGGTCATAGCATTAACAATGTCCACTGCATAACATTGCATTGTCCATTTGCCCAAGTGCAAGCTCAGTTGATGAATCAGGTCTAACTGATCAGGAGAATCAGTCAATCAAACAAGCAAGTGCCATTTTCATTGGGACAAGGCCCTAGGGTTGATTTATCAAGCTCATATGGTCTAAGGATCATTTTGAAGTGGTTTGGCCAAAGGTTGGATGCTCAGAAGTCACCAGTCATTGTCCAGTCAACCAGAAACCCTAGAAAGTCAACTGTGGTCAACTGTGCCCGATTTTATGGATTGGAGGGTGGGAAATGGTTTGAAAGGCTTCATTCATGTCCATATGTGTCTCATTTGACATACCAAAGACCAAGGTTGAAGATTTGGAGGTCAGACAGAAAGTTTCCAAAAATAGCAGGTGACCTGTAATTTCAGCTGCCCAAAATGGAAACTTTTTCTCCTCAAAATAACTTCATCATACAAGCTTCAAATGGAATTTTGTCCAACATGAAAGTTGAAGATCTTGATCTCACCTTTCCAAAAAGTCCAAGAACTTGAAATTCTCATGTGTGGTTTGCAAGATATGGTCAGATGAATTTCAAAAAAGACCCGTAATCAGGAGGCCATAATTTCCACATGGTTTGTCCAAATTGCAAGTTCTTTATATGCACAAACTCCATTTTACATGTACTTTCATGGTGCATCATTGGATTTTTCCAAAAGTGGTCAATGCAAAAGGTCAAATTTCAACTGGACTGTTAAATGAACCAGGGGCAAAATTGTCCAACTTGTGAAATAATTAGAATTTTGAGATGGGACTTTTTGCTACACCGCATAAATGGCATTTGGAATGTGTTGGAATCATCATTTCATGCATAGGCCTTGTAATTTAGGATTTGGCTTGAAAAATGGAAGTGTAAAATTGGACATTAAGCTACCACACGGTGATTTTGCAAAATACTCATCCAATGAGAGTGGGACAAGTTGCAACAGCTCACACATGTCATTTAGAGAGTGTGTGAGCTGTCAATGAGGTGGCATTGGCTTGTGTGTGGAATTGACATTTTTGCCCTCTCTTGATAATTAGCATTTTCACTTACAATTC
Organism: Lathyrus oleraceus; assembly: GCF_024323335.1. Taxonomy (NCBI): domain Eukaryota; kingdom Viridiplantae; phylum Streptophyta; class Magnoliopsida; order Fabales; family Fabaceae; genus Lathyrus; species Lathyrus oleraceus. Next base: position 507,314,202 of record NC_066581.1, read on the forward strand.
CAATTTGGTTATTAACTTGGCTAATCATGGATTAAGGCATCATATAAAAGCCTAATCACTTCCTAAACACAACAGAATAATCATTCACCACAAATCAAGATCAAAATCATCAATATTCTCTCAAATTCATTCAAGAACTCAAAAAACCAAAATCCAAAAAAATCCATCAAACTTTGATCAATTTGCAAAGTTCTTTTTGCATTGATCTTGCATTGGCAATTGCTTCATCTGTTTGTACACAAGAGCTTCCAAAACCGCGCCATTTGCAACTGTCCAAAGAAGCTCCTTCCATGATGAATTGTGAATCCAAGAGCTAGGAGCAAAATTGAGTGGATCTAAGCTTCGAATCACCTTGCCACGAGCTTGCGCTGCACCTGTTTGAAGTCCATTCGCGCGGATTCATCTGATTTCATCACTGCCATAGCAGGTATCATCGAAATTCGATTGTCAAGATTCGTTGAATTATTGTGTGCGCGTTGTAGAGCATGTTACGTAGAGCATCATGATAGTTTTAGATTTGTGAATGATCAACTGTAGCGTAAGAAATCGCGACTCGAAGTTTAGATCTAAAACCCTAACGCGTCCGATTCTCGAGATATAGCAACTGTTAGGTTAATTGGAACTCATATTCGTACTCTACGTGTTCGTGCGGTTCTAACGGATATGAGATTGTCCATTTTGGTGCTGGTTTGTGGATTTCGTGTTCTTGAGCATTTGTTGGATTTCTGGAAAATGTCGAATGAGAATGATGAAGAACAAGGCGTTTGATCTTGAAACGCGTTTGAAAATTTAAATTCCATGTTTACCGCCCCCGCCTCTATAATTACAATAATGTCATTACTGAATTTCATTTAATTAATTTAAATTAATTCTAAAAAATTCATAAAAATACTTTAGCACCTTAAAAAATTCATAGAAAAATATAGAAAAATCAGAAAAATGTGGAAATTATTTTGTTGACTTTGTGGCTGAGTGTAGATGATTTTTGACCTATTGGTCAAAGTTGTGCATGGTGTATTTTTCATTTGACCTAGGGTTCCTCCATACATGTCCATTTTTGCTACCTTTGACTAATTCCATTGTGAAATGCACATGATGTAAAATAAATTCTTGCCAATTTTTGTGATGATTCTTGACTGGATGAGGTTTATTTCCATGTAAATTTCATGCATTTTTGATACCTGGTTATGTAGTTGTGAATTTTGTAACTTAGGTGTGACAATTGGTGTCACACCTCTTGATGTCAATTTGCTGGAATTCTTTGAGTGGCCTATGCTTGTTAAGATGAAGTGAAATTTTACATGAATGTTGATTTGCATGTTAGGAAGCTATGAGAATTTTTGTGGAATTTTTCATTGCATTTTCAATTTGATCATGATATTTCATCTCTGTTGGTCAATTGTGCAAGCTTGTATGATACATGTTGGTAGATTGATTGGGAAATGCTCATGTGGTATTGTATGATCATGAAATTTGACATGCTTGTAGTAGACACATGTTAGGACCTCCCTGTTTTGGTCTCATCCATTTCTTTTTTGTTTTCATTGAGTTATGAATTTGTGAAGTGGAAGCATGTATTGATGTTGTGATTTGGAGCCTATAATTGTGTCTGTTTTTGTTGATTTTCATTGACATGGTTCCATTTTCCCAATTGAGCTCAAATTTGACATGGTAGACCTTGAATACCCCCTGTTTAGGTGTAATTTATTTGAGAATTTTTGGGATTGTGTTGATGTGGATATGAATGCAATAATTCTGTTTGTAGGCTTAGTGCTTCCTTTGAACTAGTTTGCCTTATTTTGTGCATAGAATGAGCATGATGAATGATATGACCATGAAATTTGGTAGAATAGTTCCTGACATGTGTAGCTTTCATTTGGCTTTGGTCCTACTAATTTCCCATGTAATGTCACTGTTTACCATTGAATTGAAGTTAATGTACATTTTGTAGCTTCATTTGATTGTGTTTTTGCATGCTTAGACATGTTGAATTAATTCCCATTGTTCCACTAGTCCAAATTGTATGAAAATTGACATGTAGCTTGTTGAATGTCCTCTGTTTAGGATATAATTTTTGTGGAATTTTCCATGCTGTTTTGATATTTTTTTGGATGTGATCTTGCTGGTTGCTCATATGTGGTTTACATTTGCTTCCTTTGCCTTACATGTTGCATAAATTGAAATAGGTGTATAGTTTGGATATGGGACCAATTGGAGTCCCTTTGTAATTGAAATATCTTGGTTTTGATCATGATTGGCTTGCTGTTTTAAGATTTTTCCCTCCTTTGGACCCTAGGCTTGGCCTAGTGGTCTAGTTACTTATGTTTGAGCTTGACTTTGACTTTTCAGGTTAAAAAGCTAATGCCTTAAGGAGGTTGATACATGATTGAGTTGAATTCATTTGACTAATTGTTTGTTTTGTAGGGCTTGGTTCACTTGACCTTTGTGCTAGGCACATGATGTACATCATTGTTTGATTGTTGATTGATTCTTAATGTTGTTGTTTTGTTTATGTTGGGATGCTGATTCTGTTTGACTGTTTCCAGGTACCCCTAGTTGCTCAGTTCTCTTAAGAACTTGCATTGCTTTGCTTATAAGCAATTGGCATTGAGGTATAGAACCTTCTTCTTCACGTAGTCTGGAGACCCGGCTGTTACCGGGCCGGGCAAACTATCTGAAGTCCTCCTTAAGAGGCAATGCTTGTGTATGTTTATATTTGTCCCAAGCAGGAAAAGTCCTCATTTGAGGCAATTGGTGGAAGGTAGGGATAAGCAATCTATCCCCCACTATTCAGTTGAGTCTTCTCCTTGCTCCCATTACATGGTTGTAGCATTGAGATCCAAGCCCAAGATCTTGTACATTGTACAGTCGAGTCTATGTCCTGAGCGTAGAAGGGTCCCCCCATTCTGGACCCACGCTCCTTTGTCTGATGCTCTCTCTGACCAGAGATAGAAGCAATGAGGCACACCCCTCATCACCTTTCATCAGCTTCACCTTAGCCCCTCAATGGCAAGGTTAAGAGCTAACCTGACCCCGATACAGAGGCTTGTTTGTTGAGGTTGATATGACCCCTCGACTAAAGCCTAACCCTGATGTTTGAGCCCCTTGTTGGTGTGTTTATTTCATGCTGTATATGTTTGTGTGGTGTGATTGTATCCCCTAGGTTTGCTAGACTCCGCGTAGTCTCGTTTGCATGTCAATTAAGGTAGCACGGTTCCTTCGTATAGGACTTCCTTTCTTGCTTGAGCTTTCCTAAAACACAAACAAACATTATCCCCTCTTAAGGATACGTCAACTCCTTCTACCACAGGTGAGTAAGTCTCCAAAGGTCGAGCATCCGGTAGATTGCGTAGTGACGTTGTCCATTTAAAAAACACAAACCAACAGGAATAGTTTAGCCGAACTACGGCAACTCTGATTCTCATGTTCAGATGAGATACGTAGGCACGAGATGCGATGTCTTGTCGAGTTTGACTAACGACTAACAACTAATCCGTGCTTGTTTTCGCCCTCGTTGCGATCCTTTCTCTCGCCCTCGTTGCGATCGAGACTTTCCCTTTCTCTTGCCCTAGTTGCAATTGAGACCTTTGTCCCTCCGTAGCCGAACTACGGCAACTCTGATTCTCATGTTCAGATGAGATACGTAGGCACGAGATGCGATGTCTTGTCGAGTTTGACTAACAACTAACACTAATTCTTTTCTCTCGCCCTCGTTGCGATTGAGACCTCCCCTTTCTCTTGCCCTAGTTGCAATCGAGACCCTTCTCCTGCCTGTGTCTTCGTTTTGTGTTGTTGTGTGCTTGGAAGCTGATGTAAGTCCATCGAGTGGCATTCGGGTTCCAGTGTGCGTGTGTTTTGGTTCGGATGCTGATGTAAGCCCAGTGATTGGCATTCAGGCTCCTCGTTTGCCTCCTTGTGTGTGTTTTTGGTTCGGATGCTGATGTAAGCCCAGTGATTGGCATTCAGGCTCCACGTTTGCCATTGCCTGTGTTTGTTTGTGTGCGTGTTAGCCGAGCTACGAATGCTCTGATTCTCCTTCGTCCAAAGGAGATACGTATGCATAGGATGCGACATCCTAGCGAGCATGTGTTGTTTCCCCAGTCCGAACTACTTTGACTCTGATGTCTATGCTTGATAGACTAAGTAGGCCCAGGATGCGATATCCTGCCGAGTTCAGTCTTGTTTGTTTTCTTGTGTCTCTTTCAGCCTGTGCAGATGTTTATTTGAGCAGTGTTTTAGCAACCATTTTCCTTTCCTATTGTGCGTGGATCCCGTCGAGTACGACGGATGCGTAGGGGTGCTAATACCTTCCCTTCGCATAACCGACTCCCGGTCCCATTCTCTTTGGTCGCGAGACCATGCTTTTTCCAGGTTTACTCTGAGCGTTTCCTTTCCCTCTTTTGGGATAAATAACGCACGGTGGCGGCTCTGTTGTTTTTGTTTTCCCGCCGGTTTTTCGCGTAATGCGACAGCTGGCGACTCTGCTGGGGAACCTAGAGAAGTTGACCTGTGCTGGTCCTTCTTCCCTAAGCGAGTCTCTCCTAGCGCTCTCTAGGTTAGGGCTTTGGTTGTTATATGCTGCTTTATTTATTGCATTCATGTCGTTTACTGTTTGCTTTCAATGTGTGCATTAATGTTTGCATTCATTCATTTTATCTGCTGCGCTGGCCGTGTTTCTCTGTTTGGGGTGGGAGTTACTCGAGGTAAAAGGCCCAATACCCAGGCTATGAGTGCAATCTAGGAAACTTAGGAATAAAGTGATTCATGGGAAGCGGGTGGTATGGCGCCACTTAGCGGAACATTGATATCACGAGCAGTTCAGACCCTGGTGGGATACTGTCGTTACATACTTCGGGTGTGTATATGATAGTATTTCTGCGAAAGGTTATTTATGCTGCGTTTCTCTCAGCTTTACCCTGGCCTAGACTACACCCGTGAGTGGGGAAGGGTTATTTCATTACAGGTACCGTTGGTGACTCGGTTCTGTTGGTGACTTGGTTCTGTTGGTGACTCTAGTTCAGACAACAGTTTTCAGTTGACCTTAAGTTGGATTTATGTTCTGATTTTGACTGAAGCTTTGACCTAATCAGAGTTTGCACAACCAGCCAGTCCAGTCTGCATCATGTGCATCATATCATATTTATTTTTTCAAAAGAAACGCAATGAAAAAAAAATTTGAAAAAAAAATCAAAAAAAAAAAGAAAAAAAAAATCAAAAAAGAAGAGAAAAAGAAAAAACTAATCTCTGCATGCATATCATTTCTCAGGTACATTCCAGGGTCTGTCTACTGATAGAGATGACAATGGTCCCCGAGCCGAAGCGGAAGACCTGTTCCTACAGTTTCCACCGTGAGCCGTTGACTCCGCTAGTTGAGTTGGGTAGCCTCGTGACAGACGACCGACTGAAGAGTTTTGCTGGGCGGTATGGTGATATCTTGACAGTGCTGAAGACAGTAGTAGATCCAGTGCCTCTGCAGACACTACTTCAGTTTTATGACCCAGAGCTCAGGTGCTTCACTTTCCAGGATTATCAGCTTGCACCTACTCTCGAAGAGTATTCTATCCTATTGAGTATCCCTATTCAGCATCAGACTCTCTTCTTGGACGTCCCGAAGAAGGTTGATTTCAGATTGATTGCCAGAGCTCTCCGGTTGAGTGACAAGGAGGTCGGTGAGAATTGGAAGCCCTGTGAAGAGGTTGTAGGTCTGCCATTGAAGTTCCTGTTGAGAGTAGCCCGAGTTGAAGCAGAAAAGGGAAATTGGGAAGTTTTTCACGCACAACTAGCTGCCATGATCTATGGGATCATCCTATTTCCCAGTATGCCAAATTTCATTGACTTCACTGCTATCAGCATTTTCATCAGAGGGAATCCAATCCCTACTCTTCTAGCAGATACTTACTATGCCATTCACAGCAGGCATGGTAAGGGAGGAGCCATCAGGTGCTGCCTGCCTCTCCTATTCAAATGGTTCATGTCTCTTCTGCCAGCCAGTGGACCATTTGTGGATACCCAGAGCACTCTGACGTGGACTCAGAGAGTCATGTCGCTCACTTCCTACGACATCAGGTGGCAGTCATACCGGATGGATGTGAAGGATGTCATCATAAGTTGTGGTGAATTCCGGAGCGTGCCACTCATAGGGACCAAAGGTTGCATCAACTACAACCCAGTTCTTTCTCTTCGCCAGCTAGGGTTTGTTATGAGTGAAAGACCGCTCGAAGTTGAGATAGCTGAGAGTTTTTGTTTTGAGAAAAAGGATGACCCTGCTAAGTTGGAGCAGATAGGGAAAGCCTGGAGAGATGTAGGAGTGAAGGATGGATCCGTCTTAGGGAAGAAGTTTGCCATTGCGATGCCCGATTACACCGATTGGGTAAAGAAGAGAGTGGAAACTTTGCTGCTACCCTATGATAGGATGGAGCCGTTGCAAGAGCAACCACCTTTGGTACTTGCTGATAGTGTGCCTGTTGGGCACTATAAGCAAGCCCTGATGAAGAGTCGTCGTCTGAGAGAGAAAGAGCAAGACACTCAGATGGAACTGTACAAAGCTAAAGCTGACAAGCTGCACTTGGCCCATCAACTCAGGGAAGTGCAAGGAGAAGATGCTAGTAGAGCGAGAGGGAAGAAGAGATCTTATTCAGAGATGGAGAATTTGCTAGATACAGAGCACAGAGAGTGTTTGAGACTGCAGAGAGCAGAAGTCAACTACCAAAAGAAGATCAGAGACTTGGAGAAGCAACTCAGAGACAAAGATATCCAGATGAAGAAGGAAGTCGACCAGAGACTTGCATCAGAGACCCAGCTTGGGGCAGAGGTCATTGAGCTTAGAAGACAGTTGAAGGAGAAGATCACTCCCTTGCCAGAATGTTCAGAGTGCGAACTGTTGATAGACCAGTGTCACTACTTGAAGACGCTCATTCCTGGAAGTAGCTTGTCTTAGCTTGTATTTTCCTGATGTTATGTTGTGAATCACCCCCAGGCTTGTTGGGTGGGATTCATTTGTTGTACTTTGTTGGATATTTGGATCTTTGTTGTATGATCCAGTTGCTCATTTATAGATGAGATTTTGGTTTCACTCTGTATTCATTACTCAGTTGTATGATGTCTCTATATCTCCCTGTTGCTTTTGCGTTGTTGCAGGTTGTCATTTCTTGAGATGAATCAGGCTCTTTGAATGCCTGAGAGATGATCATTATCATGTGCATCATATGCATTAGCATCATACACATAACATTTGCATAACAGGTGTTCTTAAGCCGACTTCTCACTCTGGTTCCTGTGTCAGGCAGGATAGCTGATCAGCGACCACACCGGTACTCCACAAGACTCAATCAGCGAAGAAGCATGGATCAGGTTCAGGCTGAGATGGCTGAGATGAGGGCGAACATGGCCCAATTTTTGACGATGATGCAAGGGGTTGCTCAGGGTCAGGAGGAGCTCCGTGCTTTGGTTCAGAGACAGGAAACGGTTATTCAGGCGTCTAACCATGGTTCACCTATTGCTCCACCTGGTTTCGAAAATGCCAACGTTGCTGCTGCTCCTGTTTATGGTTACGCCACTGGAGAAGAACTCAGGGGTATAAGGGTTGATGGTCAGCCTCTTGCTGCAGAGGTTAATGCCAGAGCTACCAGGGCTCCGGCGCGTCATCCAGCTCCTTTTGTTGATAGACAAGAGGACATGTTCACAATGATGGGTGAGGACGATGGTGATGTTGCTAGAAATGAAGATAGGGATCGTAAGGTCGATGCCCTGGCTGAAAAGATAAGGGCGATGGAATGCCAGAGCTCTCTGGGGTTCGATGTCACGAATATGGGGTTGGTCGAAGGTCTGAGGATTCCCCACAAATTCAAAGCGCCCACCTTTGACAAGTACAACGGTACTTCTTGCCCTCGCACCCACGTGCAGGCTTACTATCGGAAGATCTCGGCATATACAGACGACGAGAAGATGTGGATGTACTTCTTTCAAGATAGCCTATCTAGGGCATCTTTAGATTGGTACATGGAACTCAAACGAGACTCTATCCGATGCTGGAGGGATCTGGGAGAAGCTTTTCTCAGACAATATAAACACAATATGGATATGGCACCGAGCAGGACTCAGCTGCAGAGTCTGTGCCAGAAGAATAATGAAAGCTTCAAAGAATACGCCCAGAGGTGGCGTGAGCTTGCTGCCAGAGTTCAACCCCCTATGCTGGAGAGGGAGTTGACTGATATGTTCATTGGCACACTGCAGGGAGTGTTCATGGACCGAATGGGGAGTTGCCCATTCGGAAGCTTCTCTGATGTTGTTATCTGCGGTGAAAGAACCGAGAGTTTGATCAAGGCCGGGAAGATCAACGATGTGGGTTCCTCTTCATCAAAGAAACCTTTCTCTGGGGCACCTCGCCGTAGAGAAGGTGAAACTAATGCTGCTCAGCACCGCCGAGGTCCGAGCAGAAATCAGCATCAATACAGGCAGGTTGCTGCAGTGACCATTCCTGCACCGCAACAACGTCAACCTCCGCAACAACCAAGACAACAACAACAACAGCAACAACGTCCCTATCAGCCAAGGCAGAGGCTGCAGCCTGATAGAAGGTTTGACCCGTTACCCATGTCGTATGCTGAGCTTCTACCTGAGTTGCTTAAGTTGGGTTTCGTAGAATTGAGAACTATGGCTCCACCAACCGTCTTGCCACCTGGGTACGATGCAAATGTCCGGTGCGATTTCCACTCAGGGGCACCAGGACATCATATTGAGAAATGTCGGGCTTTTCAGCATAAAGTCCAAGATCTGATCGATTCTAAGGCGATCAATTTCTCCCCTGTGCCGAATGTTGTGAACAACCCTATGCCCGCGCATGGTGCTCATAGGGTAGATTATATTGAAGGGGCTGAATCCGAGGATTTGGTGATCAGTGTTGAAGAGGTTCAGACTTCTCTGCTTGTGGTTAAGGGCCGTCTGCTAAGAGGTGGTGTTCATCCGGGTTGTGCTGAAGACTGTGTGGGCTGTGCAGAGGCTGAGAACGGTTGTGATCTACTGCGGGCTGGTATCCAGGGTTTGATGGATCAGGGCCATGTTCAGTTTGGTAGGGCCGATAACAAAGGTCATGGGGCAGTGTCTACTGTCACTATCTTTTTCAAGCCAGCTGAAGGGCGTACGCCCACAACGAGTGGTAATCCAGTTACCATCTCCGCGCCAGTTTCCACCAACATCCCAACAACAATCGTCGCTCCGGTTAGAAGGGCCGAGAACAATAATGCTGTGCCTTGGAGGTATGATAATGCCTACCGAAGCAACAGGAGGGCTGAGAACAGGGTCAAGCCTTCAGATCAAGCGCTTGTAACGATATACGCACCTGCTAGTAAGGCTCCGGTCGTTGTGAGTCCTGCCGTGGACAACGTGGGTGGACCAGGAGGCTTTACCCGTAGTGGTCGGCTGTTTGCGCCTCAACAGTTGAGGGACGCCAATGCTGAGGCATCTGCTAAAGCTAAGGGCAAACAGGCAGTTGTTGATGAAGTTCCTGCTCAAGCGAATGTGCCTGGTGGCTCGTTTGAGAAGGACGTGGAGGAATTCATGAGGATAATAAAGAAGAGCGACTACAAGATTGTAGATCAGCTCAATCAAACTCCCTCCAAAATCTCCATTCTTTCTCTGCTGTTGTGCTCTGAGGCACATAGAGACGCCTTGCTGAAGATGTTAAATATGGCGTATGTACCTCAGGAGATTTCGGTCAATCAACTTGAAGGTGTAATTGCTAATGTGAGTACCCGACACGGCGTAGGGTTCACAGATCTTGATTTGACACCTGAGGGGCGGGATCACAACAAGGCCTTGCACATCACTATGGAGTGCAAGGGGGCTGTATTGTCACATGTCTTGGTTGACACCGGTTCTTCGTTGAACGTGCTGCCGAAGCAGATCTTGAAGAAGATACCAATTGAAGGGGTTGTGCTGACGCCGAGTGACCTAGTGGTTCGTGCATTTGATGGATCCAAGCGTTTTGTCTTCGGTGAAATCACTTTGCCTATAAGGATAGGTCCGGAGGAGTTTGACATTGTCTTCTATGTCATGGACATCCAGCCTGCTTACAGTTGTCTTCTAGGACGTCCATGGATACATGCAGCGGGAGCAGTCTCATCGACTCTCCATCAGAAGCTCAAATACGTCTGGAACGGTCAGATTGTGACCGTGTGCGGTGAAGAGGACATTCTGGTGAGTCATCTGTCCTCATTCAAATATGTTGAGGTGGATGGCGAGATCCACGAAACATTGTGCCAGGCGTTCGAGACGGTGGCTATTGAGAAGGTGGCCTACGCTGAGCAGAAGAAGCCAGGTGCTTCGATCACTTCTTACAAGCAAGCTAAGGAGGTTGTTGATTCCGGCAAGGCCGAAGGCTGGGGCAAGATGGTGGACTTGCCTGTCAAAGAAGATAAATTTGGCATCGGTTATGAGCCTCTTCGAGCAGAGCAGGGGGCAACAGGTCCTAGTTCTTTTACCAGCGCTGGGCTGATGAACCATGGTGATGTCTTTGCTACTGAGGGTGAAGATGTCGACAGTGATATTGATCTCGACTGCTGGGTCCGCCCGAGTGCACCAGGGGAGGTGATCAACAACTGGACTACAGAGGATATAGTCCAAGTTACTCTTCAGACAGAGTAATTTTCTTTTGTTTTTTCATTCTGCATAAAACCCTACGTTCTGCCCAAGGCATAGTGGTTCATTGTAGGGCCTCATGTTTTCAATGATTATCATTAATAAAGGACGTTTTGCAAACAATTTTGTGATCCCTGTCTTTCTATTTTGTTTTTCATTTTTCAAAAAAATAAAAATGGCAATGTTTTTGTTTTTGTGACTTTCTTGAACTCTTTTTCTAAAATAAAGCATTAAACATGCAGAATTGATATGGCATCCACTATGAACAAATCTGTTATGGCTCAGTATGATTTCGACAATCCCATCTACCAAGCCGAAGAGGAGAGTGACGAAGACAGTGAACTCCCGAAAGAATTGGCTAGATTGTTGAAGCAAGAGGAAAGAGTCATCCAACCTCACCAGGAGGAATTGGAAATTGTGAATCTTGGTACTGAGGACGCCAGAAGGGATATCAAGATTGGGGCTGCTTTGAAACCTGAGGTCAAGAACAGGTTGATTGAGATGCTGAGAGAGTATATGGAGATATTCGCCTGGTCTTATCAAGATATGCCTGGGCTAAATACTGATATTGTGGTTCATAGACTACCTCTCAAAGATGATTGTCCTTCGGTCAAGCAGAAGCTTCGTAGAACGAGTCCGGATATGGCAGTGAAAATCAAGGAAGAGGTTCAGAAGCAGTTCGATGCTGGGTTCTTGTCAGTAACAACTTACCCGCCGTGGGTAGCCAACATCGTTCCGGTGCCGAAGAAGGATGGCAAAGTCAGGATGTGTGTCGATTACCGGGATTTGAATAGGGCGAGTCCGAAAGATGATTTCCCATTACCTCACATCGATGTATTGGTGGATAATACAGCTCAATCCTCGGTATTCTCTTTCATGGATGGTTTCTCGGGCTATAATCAGATCAAGATGGCGCCAGAGGACATGGAAAAGACGACATTCATTACACCTTGGGGCACGTTCTGCTACAAAGTGATGCCATTTGGCTGAAGAATGCCGGTGCTACCTATCAGAGGGCGATGACGACTCTCTTTCATGACATGATGCACAAAGAAATTGAAGTGTATGTAGATGATATGATTGCGAAGTCGCAGACAGAAGAGGAGCACCTGGTAAATCTGCAGAAGTTGTTTGACAGGTTGGTCAAGTTCAAACTGAGGCTGAATCCAAACAAGTGTACGTTTGGTGTGAGATCAGGGAAGCTGTTAGGCTTCATTGTCAGTGAGAAAGGGATTGAGGTAGATCCAGCAAAAGTCAAAGCTATTCAGGAGATGCCTGAACCGAGAACAGAGAAGCAGGTTCGTGGGTTTTTAGGGAGATTGAATTACATCGCAAGGTTCGTATCTCACCTAACTGCCACGTGTGAACCTATATTCAAATTGCTTAGAAAGAATCAGGCCATCAAATGGAATGATGATTGTCAGAAAGCTTTTGACAAGATTAAAGAGTATTTACAGAAGCCTCCAATCCTGATCCCTCCGGTTCCAGGGAGACCGTTGATAATGTACCTGTCAGTTACCGAGAACTCGATGGGGTGTGTATTGGGTCAGCATGACGAGTCTGGTCGAAAAGAGCATGCCATATACTACCTTAGCAAAAAGTTTACCGACTGTGAAATCAAATATTCACAGCTTGAGAAAACTTGCTGTGCTTTGGCCTGGGCTGCTCGCCGACTGAGGCAGTATATGCTGAACCATACTACCTTATTGATTTCTAAGATGGATCCAGTCAAATACATCTTTGAGAAGCCGGCTCTCACCGGACGTGTTGCCCGTTGGCAGATGATCTTAACTGAGTATGATATCCAGTACACGTCTCAGAAGGCTATCAAAGGTAGTGTTTTGTCAGACTATCTCGCCGAACAACCGATCGACGACTATCAGCCTATGATGTTTGAATTCCCTGATGAAGACATCATGTATCTTAAGATGAAAGATTGTGACGAGCCTCTTGTCGAGGAAGGGCCGGATCCTGATGACAAGTGGACACTGATGTTTGATGGGGCTGTGAATGTGAATGGTAATGGTGTTGGTGCAGTGCTGATCAATCCCAAAGGTGCTCATATACCTTTTTCTGCCAGATTGACCTTTGATGTCACCAACAACGAAGCTGAGTACGAGGCTTGTATCATGGGAATAGAAGAAGCCATTGATTTAAGAATCAAAACACTTGACATATTTGGAGATTCTGCTCTAGTGATCAATCAGGTCAATGGAGATTGGAATACGAACCAGCCGCATTTGATTCCGTATAGAGATTACACCAGAAGAATACTGACGTTCTTCAAGAAGGTGAAATTGTATCATGTCCCCCGGATGAGAATCAGATGGCTGACGCTTTGGCTACTTTATCTTCCATGATAAAAGTTCATTGGTGGAATCATGTGCCACACATTGCTGTGAATCGACTCGAGAGGCCTGCGTATGTGTTTGCAGCCGAGTCTGTTGTTGCTATTGATGAGAAACCGTGGTATTATGACATCAAGAACTTCCTCAAGACTCAAGAGTACCCTGAAGGTGCATCGAAGAATGACAAGAAAACCCTGAGAAGGCTGTCTGGAAGCTTTTATTTGAATCAGGATGATGTGCTGTACAAGCGGAACTTTGACATGGTCTTGCTCAGATGCGTGGATAGACATGAAGCAGACATGTTGATGCAAGAAGTGCACGAGGGTTCGTTTGGTACCCATGCTGGTGGTCATGCAATGTCAAAGAAATTGTTGAGAGCCGGCTATTACTGGATGACTATGGAATCCGATTGTTTCAAGTATGCTCGGAAGTGCCATAAATGCCAGATATATGCTGATAAGGTGCATGTACCACCAAGCCCGTTGAATGTTATGAACTCGCCTTGGCCGTTTGCCATGTGGGGCATTGACATGATTGGGAAGATTGAGCCTACTGCTTCGAATGGACATCGCTTCATCTTGGTTGCGATTGATTACTTCACCAAATGGGTAGAAGCAGCTTCATATGCTAATGTTACCAAACAAGTGGTTGCCCGGTTCATCAAGAAGGAGATCATCTGTCGTTACGGAGTTCCCGAGAGAATCATTACTGACAATGGTTCAAATCTCAATAACAAGATGATGAAAGAACTTTGCAGAGATTTCAAGATTGAACATCACAACTCTTCTCCCTACAGACCGAAGATGAATGGTGCTGTAGAGGCGGCAAACAAGAATATCAAGAAGATTGTGCAGAAGATGGTCGTTACGTACAAAGATTGGCATGAGATGCTACCTTTCGCTTTGCATGGGTACCGTACCTCAGTGCGTACGTCGACCGGGGCAACCCCTTACTCCCTTGTGTATGGTATGGAAGCGGTCCTACCAGTTGAGGTGGAGATCCCTTCTCTGAGGGTTTTATTGGATGTCAAGCTGGACGAAGCCGAGTGGATTCGTACAAGGTTTAACGAGTTAAGCCTTATCGAAGAGAGACGGCTAGCAGCTGTGTGCCATGGGCAGTTATATCAGAGAAGGATGAAGCGAGCCTTTGATCAGAAAGTGCGTCCTCGGACATTTCAAACTGGTGATCTAGTTTTGAAGAGGATCCTTCCTCCCGGTACAGATAACAGGGGCAAGTGGACTCCTAATTACGAAGGTCCATATGTTGTGAAGAAGGTTTTCTCCGGTGGAGCCTTGATGCTTGCAACAATGGATGGTGAAGATTTTCCGTCCCCTGTTAACTCAGATGTAGTCAAAAAATACTTCGCATAAATTGACCCGCTGGACAAAAAGAACAAAAGAATCCAGGCAAAAAAGGGCATCCCGACGAACCGAAAACAGAAAGGAAAGGTTCGGGCAAAAATTAGGGATATAAATGAAAAGAATTTGTGCACCCGGTAAGTCGAAAACCCGCAAGGGCGACTTAGGCAAAAATGAGTATCCCGGTGGATTGAAAACCCGAAAGGGCGATCCAGCCAAAAGAGGGATTAAAGCGAAGACTACAGTCTGAGTTATCTGTACCTCATCTCGCTTCGTTAGCTGCCATCTCGAAAGATGTGATCGGTCCAGTCATTCTTCTCAGAAAGCAAGGAGTTGGGAGGAAAACTGATGATCTGTGGGTTATAACAGAATTGGGAAGGAGTGGATGCCGTATTCACATTGCCATTAGGATAGTTTATTTTCCTTTTGTGCGCAATTACCTCTTTCTAGGAATTGCTTCCCATTGTATTTGCCTTTTCAGGCACATTTTCAATCAATAAAAGTTGTTATTCAGATAAATAGCTCTCTTGTTTTTATTTTTACTGTTTTGTTTGCAAAAACGTCCGAATTTTTGATAAACATTGCATATAATAAAACATGAAGGTTTGACAATAACTTGCAGAAGGATAAAACATTTGAAAATCATTTTGAATGTTGAGGACACTTGAGCATATCTTGTCCATGTACCCCTGGGGCATTGTGTTGTGCTGTTTTACAGGTCGTCTTCTGTGATCATCTCCCCAGCAGGTTTTTCTCCGAGCAAGTTTGAGAGCTGTCAGAGCTGTGTTCCCTTGCAGAGGTGCCTGTGGATAGTATCTTCTTTCCTCAGCAGATGTAAGGATTACATACCCCCAGCAGGCCTGTGTTGGCAGATTTCCCCCAGTTAGGATCCCCGCTGAGTACCTAGTAGATGTTTTCCCCAGGAGGGTTTCCCCGGCGGAGTTCGTCATGAGGATGTTGTTTCCCAGCAGTCGGGTTTGTGATGTTGTTATCCCCAGCATTGCCGTGAGTGCTTCTCCCCAGCAGGGTTGTGAAGGTCTATCTCCAGTATGATATGATGGTTGCTCTCCCCACCAGAGTTGTTTCTCCTCAGTAGAGTGGTGTGGGTTGGTTCCTCAGCAAGTTCCCCGAGTGGAGCGGGTTTCAAAGAAATATTTCTCCAGCAGGGTTCATCCTACTTGTGGATTGGACGAGTTCCCGTGGCAGGTCAGTATTGGCATCCCCAACTGAGTTTAGTCTACCTGTGGATTGGGTGGGTCGTCCCCAGTGGAGTAGTGGTTATTCCCCGAAGCAGAGCTGTTCTACCTAAGGTTTGGTGGAATCTTCCCCAGTGAAGTTGCTTTATCAATCTCTGGTAAAGATGTCTTGTTACTCCCTGGCGAGTACTATCCCTGAAGAGTTGCCTGGTCTACTTCCCCAGCGGAGTATTGTTTATTTGCTTCCCAAGTGGAGTCCCCGAGTGGATTGGATCCTGTGAAGGATATCCCCAGCGAAGTCTATCTTATTCACGGCAACAGTTTTGTTTCTCCAGCATGAGTGAGGAGTCGGTGCTTTCTCCGCCAAGCACTCCCAGATGAAGGCTCTCCCCGCAGAGTATTCCTCAGCCAGAGTCTCTCCGCCAGGTTGGAGTACCTGATCTTTTGGCTCCGTAGCCAGGTGCATTTGCATTTTGCATGTAGTAATCATTGCATCCTCAAAACGCGTAGCATTTCCATTCAATGTGGAGCATTACGCCATAGAAAAATTCAAACATATGCATTCATGTGTTCCAAAACCTGTCAGACCGTATCCCCGGCAGAGGCGGATGTTCGTTTAACTTGTACAGCACGTTTGCTACAGTTGCTCCTAACAGCATTCAGGATTAATGATCCCCACAGAGGTTTATTTCCTCATCCGTTGGTGAAAGGAAGGCATATTTTTCCCCAGCGAGATCCCCTGCCAGCACGTGGTCTTGCCCAGACATGAAGATGTCGGTATCCTGTCAGCACCCGCGTGTGTCGTTTCTTTGGTGTCGGTAAACACCATCTTTCGGTGATTTCCCAGTCATGCGTAGTGTCTGGTCTTCTTTTGATGTCGGTAAACATCCTCTTTCGATGTTCATAACGTCGCTATCCCTTCCCTAGTGAAGATTTCTCCTCTCCGTTGGTGTCGATAAACGTCGAGTTTTTCCCGATCATCCGTTGATGATTTGGTTGTGTTCACTCTCCCTAGTGAAGATTCCTCCTCTCCGTTGGTGTCGATAAACGTCGAGTTTTTCCTATGCGTCCGATGGCGTATAGTTGATATCTTTCCCCACAGGGTCGTCCCCAGAAGAATCCTCCTCTCCGTTGGTGTCGATAAACGTCGAGTTTTTCCTATTCGTCCTATGACGTATAGTTGCTTATTCCCCACAGATCATTTGGTAATACCAGATGATTCCCCTCAGAGTTTCCTCCTCTCCGTTGGTGTCGATAAACGTCGAGTTTTTCCTAGTCGTCCTATGATGCCTAGTTGTACCTTTCCCCAAGTGGATTTACCTCCCCGTTGGTTTCGATAAGCGTTGTGTTTTTCTCATTCGTCCGATGACGTCTGATTGTATACCCTATTCCCAGTTCATTCATTAATGTCTGGTTGATTCCCAGCCAGAATTCCCAGTAGACGTCCTATTCGGTTTCCGGTTGTGGTGCCTTTCCCTCGTGAAGTGGCTTTCTCCTTCTCCCTTTCGTCCTATGACGTCTTGGCTGAGTTTCCTCCTTCTCCGTTGGTGTCGATAAACGTTGAGTCTCCCTTTCGTCCTATGACGTCTTGGCTGAGTTTTCTCCTTCTCCGTTGGTGTCGATAAACGTTGAGTCTCCCTTTCGTCCTATGACGTCTTGGCTGAGTTTTCTCCTTCTTCGTTGGTGTCGATAAACGTTGAGTCTCCCTTTCGTCCTATGACGTCTTGGCTGAGTTTTCTCCTTCTCCGTTGGTGTCGATAAACGTTGAGTCTCCCTTTCGTCCTATGACGTCTTGGCTGAGTTTTCTCCCTCTCCGTTGGTGTCGATAAACGTCGAGCTTCTCCCTTTCGTCCTATGACGTCTGGTCGAGTCTTCCCATTCATCCTATGATGTTTGGTTACCTCTCCGTTGGTTTTGGTAAACGTTGAGTTTTTCCCCATTACGTCCGCTGACGTATGGTTGTATCTCTCCTTCCATTCATTCATTAATGTCTGGCTACCTCTCCGTTGGTCTTGGTAAACGTTGAGTTTTTCCCATTTCGTCCGCTGACGTATGGTTGTATATCTCTTTCCATTCATCCGATGATGATTGGTTACCTCTCCGTTGGTTTCGGTAAACGTTGAGTTTTGCCCATTTCGTCCGCTGACGCATGGTTGTATCACTATCCCCGCCTTTCATCCAATGATGTCTGGTTACCTCTCCGTTGGTTTCGATAAACGTTGAGTTTTTCCCATTACGTCCGCTGACGTATGGTTGTATCCTTCCCTGGTTATCCCCAGTAGAGTTGATTTACCTCTCCGTTGGTCTTGGTAAACGTTGAGTTTTTCCTGGGTGTCCGTTGGCATCTAGTTGAGATGATTTCTGACCCCATGCATCGTGTGTCGATGTCTGGATGTGGTTGTACCTCTGAAGCAGAAGAAAGCAAAAACAAATAAAGTCCCAGCAGTGTGCAAATTTCTACGGTTCTTGGTATTCAATCCCTGTTTACCCCGAAAGTCTGACAGCCGTTGCTCTCATCCATTCGGGTTCCCAGTTGATTGAATAGGGGCAGCTGTAGCACCTCAAATTTGCACCCTACCATTTTGTACATTCATTTCATATTAGGTCATAGCATTAACAATGTCCACTGCATAACATTGCATTGTCCATTTGCCCAAGTGCAAGCTCAGTTGATGAATCAGGTCTAACTGATCAGGAGAATCAGTCAATCAAACAAGCAAGTGCCATTTTCATTGGGACAAGGCCCTAGGGTTGATTTATCAAGCTCATATGGTCTAAGGATCATTTTGAAGTGGTTTGGCCAAAGGTTGGATGCTCAGAAGTCACCAGTCATTGTCCAGTCAACCAGAAACCCTAGAAAGTCAACTGTGGTCAACTGTGCCCGATTTTATGGATTGGAGGGTGGGAAATGGTTTGAAAGGCTTCATTCATGTCCATATGTGTCTCATTTGACATACCAAAGACCAAGGTTGAAGATTTGGAGGTCAGACAGAAAGTTTCCAAAAATAGCAGGTGACCTGTAATTTCAGCTGCCCAAAATGGAAACTTTTTCTCCTCAAAATAACTTCATCATACAAGCTTCAAATGGAATTTTGTCCAACATGAAAGTTGAAGATCTTGATCTCACCTTTCCAAAAAGTCCAAGAACTTGAAATTCTCATGTGTGGTTTGCAAGATATGGTCAGATGAATTTCAAAAAAGACCCGTAATCAGGAGGCCATAATTTCCACATGGTTTGTCCAAATTGCAAGTTCTTTATATGCACAAACTCCATTTTACATGTACTTTCATGGTGCATCATTGGATTTTTCCAAAAGTGGTCAATGCAAAAGGTCAAATTTCAACTGGACTGTTAAATGAACCAGGGGCAAAATTGTCCAACTTGTGAAATAATTGGAATTTTGAGATGGGACTTTTTGCTACACCGCATAAATGGCATTTGGAATGTGTTGGAATCATCATTTCATGCATAGGCCTTGTAATTTAGGATTTGGCTTGAAAAATGGAAGTGTAAAATTGGACATTAAGCTACCACATGGTGATTTTGCAAAATACTCATCCAATGAGAGTGGGACAAGTTGCAACAGCTCACACATGTCATTTAGAGAGTGTGTGAGCTGTCAATGAGGTGGCATTGGCTTGTGTGTGGAATTGACATTTTTGCCCTCTCTTGATAATTAGCATTTTCACTTACAATTCCAATTTGGTTATTAACTTGGCTAATCATGGATTAAGGCATCATATAAAAGCCTAATCACTTCCTAAACACAACAGAATAATCATTCACCACAAATCAAGATCAAAATCATCAATATTCTCTCAAATTCATTCAAGAACTCAAAAAACCAAAATCCAAAAAAATCCATCAAACTTTGATCAATTTGCAAAGTTCTTTTTGCATTGATCTTGCATTGGCAATTGCTTCATCTGTTTGTACACAAGAGCTTCCAAAACCGCGCCATTTGCAACTGTCCAAAGAAGCTCCTTCCATGATGAATTGTGAATCCAAGAGCTAGGAGCAAAATTGAGTGGATCTAAGCTTCGAATCACCTTGCCACGAGCTTGCGCTGCACCTGTTTGAAGTCCATTCGCGCGGATTCATCTGATTTCATCACTGCCATAGCAGGTATCATCGAAATTCGATTGTCAAGATTCGTTGAATTATTGTGTGCGCGTTGTAGAGCATGTTACGTAGAGCATCATGATAGTTTTAGATTTGTGAATGATCAACTGTAGCGTAAGAAATCGCGACTCGAAGTTTAGATCTAAAACCCTAACGCGTCCGATTCTCGAGATATAGCAACTGTTAGGTTAATTGGAACTCATATTCGTACTCTACGTGTTCGTGCGGTTCTAACGGATATGAGATTGTCCATTTTGGTGCTGGTTTGTGGATTTCGTGTTCTTGAGCATTTGTTGGATTTCTGGAAAATGTCGAATGAGAATGATGAAGAACAAGGCGTTTGATCTTGAAACGCGTTTGAAAATTTAAATTCCATGTTTACCGCCCCCGCCTCTATAATTACAATAATGCCATTACTGAATTTCATTTAATTAATTTAAATTAATTCTAAAAAATTCATAAAAATACTTTAGCACCTTAAAAAATTCATAGAAAAATATAGAAAAATCAGAAAAATGTGGAAATTGTTTTGTTGACTTTGTGGCTGAGTGTAGATGATTTTTGACCTATTGGTCAAAGTTGTGCATGGTGTATTTTTCATTTGACCTAGGGTTCCTCCATACATGTCCATTTTTGCTACCTTTGACTAATTCCATTGTGAAATGCACATGATGTAAAATAAATTCTTGCCAATTTTTGTGATGATTCTTGACTGGATGAGGTTTATTTCCATGTAAATTTCATGCATTTTTGATACCTGGTTATGTAGTTGTGAATTTTGTAACTTAGGTGTGACAATTGGTGTCACACCTCTTGATGTCAATTTGCTGGAATTCTTTGAGTGGCCTATGCTTGTTAAGATGAAGTGAAATTTTACATGAATGTTGATTTGCATGTTAGGAAGCTATGAGAATTTTTGTGGAATTTTTCATTGCATTTTCAATTTGATCATGATTTTTCATCTCTGTTGGTCAATTGTGCAAGCTTGTATGATACATGTTGGTAGATTGATTGGGAAATGCTCATGTGGTATTGTATGATCATGAAATTTGACATGCTTGTAGTAGACACATGTTAGGACCTCCCTGTTTTGGTCTCATCCATTTCTTTTTTGTTTTCATTGAGTTATGAATTTGTGAAGTGGAAGCATGTATTAATGTTGTGATTTGGAGCCTATAATTGTGTCTGTTTTTGTTGATTTTCATTGACATGGTTCCATTTTCCCAATTGAGCTCAAATTTGACATGGTAGACCTTGAATACCCCCTGTTTAGGTGTAATTTATTTGAGAATTTTTGGGATTGTGTTGATGTGGATATGAATGCAATAATTCTGTTTGTAGGCTTAGTGCTTCCTTTGAACTAGTTTGCCTTATTTTGTGCATAGAATGAGCATGATGAATGATATGACCATGAAATTTGGTAGAATAGTTCCTGACATGTGTAGATTTCATTTGGCTTTGGTCCTACTAATTTCCCATGTAATGTCACTGTTTACCATTGAATTGAAGTTAATGTACATTTTGTAGCTTCATTTGATTGTGTTTTTGCATGCTTAGACATGTTGAATTAATTCCCATTGTTCCACTAGTCCAAATTGTATGAAAATTGACATGTAGCTTGTTGAATGTCCTCTGTTTAGGATATAATTTTTGTGGAATTTTCCATGCTGTTTTGATATTTTTTTGGATGTGATCTTGCTGGTTGCTCATATGTGGTTTACATTTGCTTCCTTTGCCTTACATGTTGCATAAATTGAAATAGGTGTATAGTTTGGATATGGGACCAATTGGAGTCCCTTTGTAATTGAAATATCTTGGTTTTGATCATGATTGGCTTGCTGTTTTAAGATTTTTCCCTCCTTTGGACCCTAGGCTTGGCCTAGTGGTCTAGTTACTTATGTTTGAGCTTGACTTTGACTTTTCAGGTTAAAAAGCTAATGCCTTAAGGAGGTTGATACATGATTGAGTTGAATTCATTTGACTAATTGTTTGTTTTGTAGGGCTTGGTTCACTTGACCTTTGTGCTAGGCACATGATGTACATCATTGTTTGATTGTTGATTGATTCTTAATGTTGTTGTTTTGTTTATGTTGGGATGCTGATTCTGTTTGACTGTTTCCAGGTACCCCTAGTTGCTCAGTTCTCTTAAGAACTTGCATTGCTTTGCTTATAAGCAATTGGCATTGAGGTATAGAACCTTCTTCTTCACGTAGTCTGGAGACCCGGCTGTTACCGGGCCGGGCAAACTGTCTGAAGTCCTCCTTAAGAGGCAATGCTTGTGTATGTTTATATTTGTCCCAAGCAGGAAAAGTCCTCATTTGAGGCAATTGGTGGAAGGTAGGGATAAGCAATCTATCCCCCACTATTCAGTTGAGTCTTCTCCTTGCTCCCATTACATGGTTGTAGCATTGAGATCCAAGCCCAAGATCTTGTACATTGTACAGTCGAGTCTATGTCCTGAGCGTAGAAGGGTCCCCCCATTCTGGACCCACGCTCCTTTGTCTGATGCTCTCTCTGACCAGAGATAGAAGCAATGAGGCACACCCCTCATCACCTTTCATCAGCTTCACCTTAGCCCCTCAATGGCAAGGTTAAGAGCTAACCTGACCCCGATACAGAGGCTTGTTTGTTGAGGTTGATATGACCCCTCGACTAAAGCCTAACCCTGATGTTTGAGCCCCTTGTTGGTGTGTTTATTTCATGCTGTATATGTTTGTGTGGTGTGATTGTATCCCCTAGGTTTGCTAGACTCCGCGTAGTCTCGTTTGCATGTCAATTAAGGTAGCACGGTTCCTTCGTATAGGACTTCCTTTCTTGCTTGAGCTTTCCTAAAACACAAACAAACATTATCCCCTCTTAAGGATACGTCAACTCCTTCTACCACAGGTGAGTAAGTCTCCAAAGGTCGAGCATCCGGTAGATTGCGTAGTGACGTTGTCCATTTAAAAAACACAAACCAACAGGAATAGTTTAGCCGAACTACGGCAACTCTGATTCTCATGTTCAGATGAGATACGTAGGCACGAGATGCGATGTCTTGTCGAGTTTGACTAACGACTAACAACTAATCCGTGCTTGTTTTCGCCCTCGTTGCGATCCTTTCTCTCGCCCTCGTTGCGATCGAGACTTTCCCTTTCTCTTGCCCTAGTTGCAATTGAGACCTTTGTCCCTCCGTAGCCGAACTACGGCAACTCTGATTCTCATGTTCAGATGAGATACGTAGGCACGAGATGCGATGTCTTGTCGAGTTTGACTAACAACTAACACTAATTCTTTTCTCTCGCCCTCGTTGCGATTGAGACCTCCCCTTTCTCTTGCCCTAGTTGCAATCGAGACCCTTCTCCTGCCTGTGTCTTCGTTTTGTGTTGTTGTGTGCTTGGAAGCTGATGTAAGTCCATCGAGTGGCATTCGGGTTCCAGTGTGCGTGTGTTTTGGTTCGGATGCTGATGTAAGCCCAGTGATTGGCATTCAGGCTCCTCGTTTGCCTCCTTGTGTGTGTTTTTGGTTCGGATGCTGATGTAAGCCCAGTGATTGGCATTCAGGCTCCACGTTTGCCATTGCCTGTGTTTGTTTGTGTGCGTGTTAGCCGAGCTACGAATGCTCTGATTCTCCTTCGTCCAAAGGAGATACGTATGCATAGGATGCGACATCCTAGCGAGCATGTGTTGTTTCCCCAGTCCGAACTACTTTGACTCTGATGTCTATGCTTGATAGACTAAGTAGGCCCAGGATGCGATATCCTGCCGAGTTCAGTCTTGTTTGTTTTCTTGTGTCTCTTTCAGCCTGTGCAGATGTTTATTTGAGCAGTGTTTTAGCAACCATTTTCCTTTCCTATTGTGCGTGGATCCCGTCGAGTACGACGGATGCGTAGGGGTGCTAATACCTTCCCTTCGCATAACCGACTCCCGATCCCATTCTCTTTGGTCGCGAGACCATGCTTTTTCCAGGTTTACTCTGAGCGTTTCCTTTCCCTCTTTTGGGATAAATAACGCATGGTGGCGGCTCTGTTGTTTTTGTTTTCCCGCCGGTTTTTCGCGTAATGCGACACTTGGACAACTGGATTAGGATTAATAATCAGGGTAACTAACACCACATACTGATGACGTTGATTACTTCTCGGAGATCTCATATGCTTTTCTTGTGAAATAGCATTAACATCATGTTCCTTCTTTTTGGACAAACCATTCCCATATTTCTTGGAACTTTAAGATGAACCACTATCTTTCACCAATCGTCCCTCACATACGCCATCTTCTAGTCTCATCCCCATGTTTACCATCTTGGTAAAATCACTGGGAGCACTTGCAACCATTCTATCATAGTAAAACGGACTCAAAGTCTTCAAGAAAAGCTTTGTCATCTCTTTCTCTTCTAACGGAAGACTGACTTGCGCGTCAATCTCGTGCCATCTTTGTGCATACTCATTGAAAGTTTCCTTATCCTTTTGGGAAATAGCATGGAATTAATCTCGGTCCGACGTCATGTCAACATTATACTTGTATTGACGAGCAAAAGCTTCTCCTAGATCGTTGAAAGTACGAATCTGGGTGCTATCAAGTCCCATGTACCACTTCAAAGCAGCATCAGTCAAACTATCTTGAAAGTAATGAATCAACAGTTGATAGTTATCAGTTTGAGTTGACATTTTACGAGCATACATCACCAAGTGACTCAAAGGGAAAAAGTTTCCCTTATATTTCTCGAAATCTGGCACTTTGAACTTATGAGGGATCTTTACATTAAGAACTAAGCAAAGATCATGAGCGTTCTTTCCAAACAATTATTTTCCCCTCAGAGCTTTAATCTCCTTTTGCATTTCTTGAAACTGATCTTGAAATACATCCATCCTTTCATAGACACCAGCATTTTCACTCTGATCAGCATGGAAAATAGGTTCTTCCACATAAAAGGTAGCATGGACCACGGGAGGTGGTACAGACATAATAAGTTAAGCAACGGGAATTTCAATAGTTGGTTGATATCCTTCTGGCACAAAGTTAGGAGGCATACCTCAAGAGAAACCAGGAGGCATTTGGTGTTGCGGAGCACTGACCAGAGCCATAGAAATGGGCGTAGAAGTGATTTCAGAAATTACAGTCCTCTAAAACGGAGTCTAGGGAGGAGGAGGCTGGTTCTAAACAGCCACCAGAGCTTCTATCATAGAAGAGATCCTTTCCATACTATCCCTTAAGGTAGTTACTTCCTCTTGGAGTTCACAATTCTCTTGCTCTAAACGATCCATCTTCTTCTGTTGATCATCACGAGTATTGTATTGGTGAGACAACTTGTCTAAACGAATACTAAGAAAAGGAAGAAATAAGACACCTAGAAAACTCACACAAAGCAACACCAAGATGCAATAATATGCTTGATATGCAATTGCAAATGCAAAGTTTTCAAGGAACTTCCAGATATAAAGCAAACTGCAAACATCATAAACGAAATAACACATTTTGAAATACTGGAAATCTCATTTTAATAATAATGGGAAGGATTACAATCTGAAATACAATCTCAATAATCCTAAAATGTAAGAGGAAAGAAGTTAGGTCTATGGAATCATATTTGATGATGTCCCAACTCCAAGCTGATACTTCTTGCGAAGTCTTTTGATATCTCTTTCATAGTTGCTCTTCATGGCATCCATCTCTGTCACGAGCCGATCTACAATTCCTTTCCAAACACCGGAAGTAGGAAGATGAGTAGATGATGAAATGTTAGAGGAAAGTAAATCATCTTTGTTACTTGACCTCTTCATAGCACGTTGCTCAAGAAACTCTATCAAGTCATCCTTTTCCTTCAATTGTTTATGAAATTCTATCTTCTCGAGGTTTGAAGCGTCAGACTTGTCTTCCCAAGCATCCCTCTCTTGCTTCTTCCTATCCAAAGCTTCTTGCAACTCCTCTATGCCTTTAATATGAACAGTGGGTGGTTTGGCCACTACTAAAGACATAGGTTTCTCATAAGCGTAATGCATATTGAATTCTTTTGCTCTCCTCTTCACTCAACTAGTGTAAGGCTCCAAAGCTACACAATTCTTCAATCAAAATTCACTTTTTCCTTTCCTATGAATATTGTGCCAATCATGCACCATCATAGCCTTCAATCCTTGAGTGTATTTCCCTTCATGGAAAAATAAACCTTCTAACAAAGTGTTATTAGGTTCGTCCTTCATAGCGAACCCAAGATGACGTCTTGCCAAAGCCGGATTGTAGTTGATTCCTCCTTGTGTACCAAGAAAATGCACATTACAGAACTCCCCACAACTATCAATAATCTTGATGTTGTTGCAAATAGAAGAATACCAAGTGATGTCATCATTGGTGAGAGACATAAGTCTTTGAGACCACCTTAAATAACCATTGCTTTATTTTAAGATAGGAGACTACGACAAGTGCGAAATAAACCACTTGTACAACAAAGGTGCACAACAGACAATAGTTCCGTTTCCCTTAGAAGTCCTATGATGAATGGAGAAATAGGTGTCACAAAGCAAAGTTGGAACATGATTCCCAACCAAAAATATCCTTATATCATTAACATCAACAAAATTATCAATGTTGGGAAACAAGACCAAACCATAGATGAGTAAAGCAAGAGTAGCTTCAAAGGCCACCATGCTATCAGCATTAGCAAAAGAATAGGCTCTCTCAATCAGAAACTTTGAAGTCAACCCTTGGATACCTCCTTTGACAATGAGATTAGCCTCTACGTCATATTTATTCAGGTGAATAGCTCCAACAATAACTTAGGACTCCATAATCCCTTCCAAACCACAAAAAAGAACCCTATGAGAAACTGGTATACCCAAAAGATAAGCATACTCCTCCATGGTAGGCAACAACTAATAATCAGGGAAAGTGAAGCACCGGTGCATGGGATCGTAGAACTGAACCAGAGTACAAAGAAGATCATATTCAACATTAGTAGACAGAATAGACAAAAGTCTTCCAAAACGGTCTCTAAAATCCTTAGGATCATCCACAAAAGATGCTAGCTTTCTCAATTCCTTAAGGTCAGGACATCTGAAACTGTATTTCTGAGTATTCCTTCTTCAAATATCCATGGTCAAAATATCTGCAATGTTTGCAAAGAGAATCTTTAAGTTCCTTAAAAACTAAGAAAAATGCTCATGAATACAATGAGTGCATTATGCAACAACCACAAACAAGATCACACAGGGCACACAATCAAGGTCCAAGGTTCGGAGTCACGAGCATGGAGCCAAGGGTAAGAACCAACCCATAAGGTATGTACTAAGGGTATAATCACCTATAGAAAAAGGTTCTAAAAAAGTTCCCAGAGTCATAATTCCATCTTTTAGATATTACCAGCTTAATCGACTACTCACCAACCAATAATATTCTCAAGAGAAACTTGTTCGGGTGTAGTATCGCGTAATAACTAATTCAAATCTACACCTGAATAGCCACCGCACCACATCCTAAAAGTCCAAGATGAGTTAAGGGTTCTAAGGTTCTCAGCTTCTCGGGATCCCAGGTCAGAAAAAATAATGTCAATTACGACAACTCGTAAGACATCAATAATCCTAAAGGGGCCTCCACTGAGCGGGGGATCTCAAGTCAACTCATTAAGGATTAACTTCACGTAAGCCAAACAAGACTATGCCACCCTCCTATCATAAGAGCACTCAAGTCTGGGTATAAGACTTATCTCACCACACAGAGATCACCAAGTACCCAGACAGAACAAACAATAACAAACAACAGCAAACATAATATACATAAATAAACAAAGATAGGCTAAACCCACTACAGACTACTCCCCAGTAGAGTCGCCACTTTTCTGTAGCGGTAAATTTTTTGAGATTAAGCTATTTATTAACTTAACTCACAAAGCAAGAGTCGTCACCGCGCTTTAATTATTTCCAAAGGAAAGAGAAAAAGAATAAACAAAACCCAAAGAAGTTTTAAAACAAAACTAATAATAACATATATAAGGGTCTGGGGCTTGGTTATGCAAAGGGAAGGTACTAGCATCCTAAACATCTATAGGAACCTCTTTGGAATTCTTCGTTTTCTTTTGGATTTAAAATGGTATTGTTTGTAAAAGATTGGGGAGATGATAAGAGAAATATTTTTTTATAATTTTTGTGTTTGCCAAGACTTCCTGAGCCTCGTGCCTATGTACCCACAAAGTCCAATGTAGGATCAAAACCTCGTAGTTCATGGTAAAAATAACAAGATGTTTGTTTTGATTCATTTTTAATGAAAAGACATTTTGTAAATTTAAGGAGAACACTCAACTAGCCACCCACAAGTATGAGAACTTTGCATCACCACGGAGAAGGCCTCCAACTTGGATAAAGATCAACAAGTATGCCACTAGCTCTCTTAGGTGGAAAAGAATTATCATCAATACTATGGGGATAGGAGAATTACATCTCATATGGAAATAACTCATGTCTAAACTTTGAGAAAATGTTTTAAAAGAAAAAGTGCACAAAGGGCAGAAAATAGTTTGAATGAGTTATGCATTTTTTAAGTCTTTTGAAATTGGTTTGAATATGCTTAAGATGTATTAGCATTTATTAAGAAAAGATTTTGAAAATCACTTGACAAAAGTCAAGGTTTATTGAGAAAGTGGTTTAAGTTTGAAAATAAGAAGGATTTTGAAAAAAGAAAGATTTTGAAAATTAAAGAATGGAAGGAGATGAAGAGACTATCCTAGAACATAAAGTAAAAGCTAGGAAGAAAAGATATAACCAAGAGATAGCAAGCTTTATGACATGAGTCAAGAAAAAATTCTCTCCTTTGGATTAGGCCTCAAGCATTCCAAATAAGCAAAGAATAATCCATGTGTCGGGTGAAACCCAAGTAACCAAGCCAAGTCTTCAAAGGAAGCTCAAAGTCAAAGGTACCAGATGAATCCCAAGGTCTCAAATCACAAACTCCCAAAGCAAGGGTCAAGATCCTAGTTCTAAGTCCATAACTCCATAACAATACCAATGATAGTAACCTCAAGTCCATGAATTAAGATAACCAATTTTTTAGTTTTTTTTCTTTATTAATGTCTTTAAAATAAAAAGAAGTCCAAATGGACAAAGGAAAAAAGAGCATAAACATAAACAAAGGTCCAAATGGACAAAGAGCAAATATCATAAGCACAAACAATATGATATGAGATGTTAAAATAAAATCATAAATTAAATAGCAAGAAATAAATGACAAAAAATAAAGAAAATAAGATAAATGATATTAAAGTAAAGTTAATACAATAATATGTTAGTAATCAAAAATAGAAAGACAATTTGTCATTTTTGAGAGAACACTCAACTATTCATCCACAAGTATGGAAATATGGACCTCTACATTACCATGAGAAGGGATCCAACTTAGATAAAATCAATAAGTATTCCACTAGCTCTCTTAGGTGAAAAGAAAACAATATTTTTCATACAATACCATGAGGAGTAGGAGACTTACAATCTCACTTATGAAAATGACTTACTTTTCGATTCGGGAAAAATTTAGCGCTATGTTAAGCAATCGTAATTGGACTTATGTAGAAGTCACAACTATATGAGGCCCGTCAATAATAATATTTATATTAATACATGCTAGAGAAATGATATGTAAATCATTCTCCTAAAGTTATGCCACACAAAAAAGAAAAGAGGATGGATCAAGCACAAAGGCTAGGAGAGTGGTCTATTACACCAATCAATACTTCATGATACTTAGGACAAACTTATGCATTAATACAAAGTACCTTAAATAATAAATGATCAATTAGTAGGTAGATTTGAAATGATGAAAGTTCATCAAGTACTAATCCACGCATCATGAACAAGATGGACACATACCATCCAATTGATCAAGAAAGAAAATGAAGAGAAAGAGATGAATAAGAGGAAGATAAGAGAAATCAAATGCAAATTGGATCAAATGATTGATCAAGTCATCATCAAAATCAATCACCCATCTTGGTGGATTAGGGTTTTCACCCATCAACACCCAAAATCCATTGAGTTTGTTGAGACCTATGATCAAAATAGCCAAGATCCAAGGCCAACAGAAGTCAACAAAGGTCAAACAAGCATAAAATGCAAGAAAGTAAAATAAAAATGCATCAAAAATATTTTTAAAATGAATTTTAAAAGGGAAATAAAAGAGAAAATCCATAAATCTCTTTAAAATACCAGATAAATGGCCAAGAAAATTATGGAAGGTTGGAGATAAAATAAAAAGCATAAAATAAATTTTTAAGAATTTTTAAATGCATAAAAGTATTTTTAAACCAGTTAAAATAAAGGAAAAAGAGGAAATCCAACAAAAAATTGAAAATTAAGAAAAAAACATATGAAAAAAAAAATCAGATGAAGAAAAATAAAATAAAATTTTAAAAATTATTTTGGGATTTTGTGGATAAAAAATGAATTTTCTATGAATTATTGAAGAAAATTCAATTTAAAATAAAAAACAAAAAAAATAGAGGCGTTGGATCTGGCCTCATTAATTGATGTGGCAGATCCAACAGCTACTAGGCTAGGGTGTATGGTGGAAAATAGCCAAAATAAAATATGGAATCACATTCAAAATGGACCAACCAAAACATTTCAAAATGTCAACGTGGATAGCCAACTCAGATGGCCTAAAACAACTCTGGTCATCTTCTCCGGTGATCCCTCACCGGAGCTTCATCGTTTGGCAAAGTAAGAACATGAGACTACCACCAATGTGATAATCTCCTCATCACGAATTCAACCTCATGCTCAAAATTCATTTATCTAAACTGGGCATGGAGAATTTCAGAGAAGTTTCAAAAACAAGCAAGTCACGAAAAGTAAAATTAAATGATGAACACTATCAATCAACATCAGATAAGTTAGGGGAAAACATCAGAGAGTGAAGGACTACATTGTGGTAACTTGTTTGAGTTTAAATGATGCTCATAACTACCTTGTCTAAATGATGATCAGAGATTGAAGAAGCTTGATCTGGTCAGGGAACTTCATAAGGTCTTAGAGCTTGGGAATTGTTGCAAAAGCTTTAGAGGAGATCGAAGGTGCTAATAGAATCAAGAAATTAAATTGAAACAAGCTAGAAATCAAAACATAATAGCTCAATTTTCTGGAAAATTTTGAGAGTGGAGCAGAGGTTTTTTGGCTCTCAAAAGCTTGAGAGTGAAGAAAATATGATGCTCTATTTATAGGGAAGTGATTATGATCTCATACGTGCCAAATGATGCTCAATTCGTGCAAAACGAATTTGCTTATGATGTGAGAAAAATGACTTGTAAAACCATCAAAACTTAGCCAAATCATGCATTTTATGAGTCATTTAACTTCAGGAGACTTGATTAATCATCTTTAGGTCCAAAACGCATGGTAAATTGGCTTGTAATTGAGGATTAGTGAAGTTCAAAATTTTGATCATGATGATTTCTTTAGTTCCAAGTCACCATGTTTAACTCAATGGCGCATCTTGCTTAGGAGGCTTTTTGATCCCATTCTTCTTGCAATTTGTTGACATCAAAGATCACAATGGCCAAGAAAGGTTGCATTTGGATGCTTGAGCACAAAGTTATGGCATGTTGAAGTTGGCACAAAAATCTGGTAATGCAACTTGGAAAATTCTAAGTCCCAAATGGATGAAAATGACCTATAATATCTTAAAGAATTTCATGGTCTTCCAAGCATAATTTGACTTTGATTCGTGACGAAAACCCTTAGAGGGCATCACAAATGATATTGTTCAAAAAGAATCAGCCTCAAATATTGAAAATTGAAGAAGTTATGAACCTTGAAAGTTGAGAAAAAATCACTTGAAAATAGGTTAAATTTCACTAAGTCCACAAATGACTTATAATGTCTTCAAACCTTTGATGATCCTCCAAGCATAATTGGATCTTTTCATGTAAATAGAAGTTATAGAGGATATCGAGAAGATTCCTATGCAAAAAGAAGCATTCAAAAATGTTGAGGATTGAAGGAGTTGTGATCCTTTGAACTTTGACTTCAAATGTTGACTTTTTGGTCAAACCTCTTGGAATAAACTTGTGTACTTGGACTTTTCTTGCATTTCACGGTACATGGATGATCATATGAACTCAAAATAAGATGTCCTTTAATTTATTTTTATTAAATTGCTCAAAGTTTGAGGTAACTTGTTGAAGAAGGCATGGAAATAAACACATGAACCTTTGACTTTTCTTGAGAAATAAGCAACACAACTTTGAGATACTCTTGATCAAAATGAGACTGAAAGGTGCTTGAGAACCTTAGAGATCATGTTTTGGGAGATAAGCCCCTTGAGAATCAATGGTTGAACACACTTTGAATTAAGGAATAAAAAAACCCCAGCTGAGGAACCACACTTGATGCTCTTGATGAAAAGTCATACCTTGCATAATAAACTTAAAGAAAACAAGACATATTTTTGTTATTTTGATTAGTGGTTAGATAAGCAATGAACATATAAACACAAAGATTAAACACCAGCAAATAGGTGCTTGATGATCCCTGCAAAAGGCAAACCCAAAGATGAGAGGGAGATGACAAAGATGTGACCTTATTTGTATGCAAGGATGCAAATGATATGTGGGATCTTAGGGTTAGAAATTAGGGTATGACATAAAGACCTTCTATAATACATTATTTATAAATAAGACTAGAAGCTTGGCATATCTGAATTAGGATTGATTCAACTAATGTCTATATACTTCTACGATATGATTATAACTGTTCACTAAAATCAACTAACAAATCAGTATTTTCTACCATGAACTATGAAGCTCTGATTTCCTTTTCACTATGAGGATACTTAGGCACAAGGGTTCGAATACTTGGAGATCACACTAATTATTAAACCTTTTTCCCCTTTGTTGGAATCATTGCAAGTAATCTTTAGATAATAACACACATTCGAGCAAAGAACAATCAAAATGGTTCTCGTTAAGTACAACGGACGTGAGGGGGTGCTGATACCTTCCCCTTGCATAACCGACTTCCTTACCCTTTTTCTCTTCCCTTGGGTTTTATCGATATTTTCCATTTCCTTCGGGAATAAATAAATTTCGATGACGACTCTGTTGTATCTCTGAGCATGCGATGCGTTCAGGTATTTTTCATGGCGCGACAATGGTGTTGAAATTGAGTCAGAGCTGATGTGTTGTTCAGACTCTGATTGACATGGAGACATAATTGATATAAGAAGTACTTTTGGATATTTTTTCAAGTATCTGAGATATCCTATTTCTTGGTCCTATAAGAAGCAACCAATTGTTGCTTTGTCAACATGTAAAGTTGAGTACATTGCAGGTGCTTTGACTGCTTGTCAAGCTGTATGGAGTTCTGAACTTGCTGCAGAATCTAAAGATCAAGGTGAGCAAGCCTGTGAAGTTGATGATTAATAAAATATCAGCTATAATCCTTGCCAAGAATCTGGTGCTGCATGGAAGAAGTAAGCACATTGGCACAAAGTTTCATTTTCTAAAGAACCAGGTTCAGAATGAGGTGCTTGAAGTTGTGCACTGTAGCACTCAAAAGAAGCTGGAAAGTGTGTTGACCAAAGCAATCAAGACTGAATATTTTATCCAGTTGAGGGATGGAATTGGTGTTATTAATTTTGATTAGCTTAATATGAATTAAGGGATGGTGTTAGATATAATTCATTTTCATTTGAAGTTGAATTTATATTTAATTTGATTAGCATTTAACTTTCATTTAGTTGGTTTTCAGTATACAAACGACTCTGTGTAACAAAATTGAGAAGTGTAATAGAATTTCCATTTCTAAGAAAAGTTGGTTATAACTTTTCTCTCTTCTCTCTCTTCCATCTTCACCATCTTCATCTTCTTCCTCTTGTGCACCAACAATTTCATTGTATACATTTTCAATTGAAAGATTCAAATACTTGTATTATATCTTAGAATTGTTTACATCTTCTGTTGAGTGGTATTTATAAACACCACGTCAATTTTTTTTGTTTATTTGATTGTAATTCCTCAAAGAGCTAAGTGTTAGCCTGATTCTTTGAGACGACAAAGATATCCAGTTGTGACCAGTTCTATGTTTTTGAAATCTAAGATATGGGTCAATTTCACTAGAAAATAACTTAGTGATATTGTAATCTGTTTGATTAAAGTGAAAATCTTTGTATAAGAGGCGATTATACGTAGCTCAAATTTAAGAGGTAAAGCAAAACAAAACTTGTGTTTGATATCTCTTCCCTTTATATCTTTATCATTTAACACTTATGATTGACTCGAGTTTCATATGAAACAACCCAAAAAGATTTAAATTGGTCAACATAATTTAATCCCTTCATTTCTCTTGTTTTTCTCACCTTCAATTAATATCAGAGTCCCAGACTCTTTTTTTAAACACCGATAACAATATAAGAGTAAAATATGGTTAATCATATTAATGAGAATAATGAAGGAACCATAACCTATTTATCACTAAAACCATTTATATTTGATGGAGAAATATTTTAACACTAGAAAGATAAATATTTAGTTTCTTAATCTCCCAAGGTTTTAAAATATGGAGTTTAGTGAATAAAGGTTACAAACATCCTAATGACACATAATGAAAAGATGGTGATCCTTAATCTATGTATGATACTCAAAATAAAACTTACAAGCTACATGGTAAATCCATAACATTTATTTTAAATGCTATTTGTTTCAAGGATTACGATAAGATCACCAACACTAAATCAACAAAAACTATCTATGATTCATTATTCTTGACCAAGTGCCTCCAAACACAGGAGGGGAAAGGGGTTGGGATGTGTTGTTTGAAAAAATTTGTTCAATTATACAAATTTGTTTTATAAAAACTATTTGAGTTAATTTAATTATTAAAAAGAGTTTGAGTAGCAAAATAAACAAAATAAAGAAAGAAGAAGAGGTGAAGAGAAAGAAATAACACGCAAGTAAAATATATCAATGGAAAATAAAGAGATAAAGAGTAGAGAGCGAGTATCAGAGAGTTATACATATTTGGCTTAACAAATTTCTCTTATCTTGTCCTCAAGAACTTCTTCTTAATAGTTTATACTATATGAAATATGAGCTTTTCACAGGTTTGTACAAAAACCTTCTTATAATAAAACAAGAGATTTTACACTACTAATCCATAAACCAAACAGGAGATTTTACACTACTAATCCATAAACCAAATAAGAGATTTTACACTTGATTAATCTCATAACCGAATAGAGCTTTTGCACCAGGATGAGCTCAGAAATCAAACAGAGATCTTACTTAGCTAATATCATAAATCAAACAAGAGCTTTTAACTAGTTAAGATCATAACCAACTAAAAAACTTATCCAAAATATTTTACAAAAGGAATAACACCCTCTTGAGTAAGTAACAAAGATAACATTGCACCAACATACAAAAATTCTGTAAAGATTTTTCACTCTCAAAGCACTAAGGCAACCTTGTGAAGAATTATAAATAGATAAAGTAAGAGATAGTAGATATAAAAAAAACTGTAGATTCAATTTCTAGTGTAAATAAAAAATGAGGAGAAACCCTTTATTTATAGGAGAAAAGATTTGCTCAAAAAGGAAAAAGATCTATGGGTTGTTTAGTGACTTAATCACTTAAGTACTAGGGTTAATTGCTTAAGTGCTTCAAAAAATTGGTAACCCTAATCCCAAAATGAAACCCTACAACAGTTATCTATCTTAAGAAATCTATTTACTTGCTATAATTAATTGGACTAAGTCCCTAACAGATTGTGCAATGTAAAAATGCTTCCCAAATGATTAGGAAAACTCTTGGCCAATTCCACATGCACCTTGATAGTGTTTCCACAGGTTTTAAGGTTGTACTAGGATAAATCATTAGGCCTAACATAAGATGGTCCATGAAGGAGAAATACAATTCAAACACACTAGCACTGAGAGAGTACCACATTATTTCCTAAGGTCTCCCATGGTATAAGACGCCCATATTGGGCTTGGGCCATCCCAAGTGATTTCACAATCCACCTGTTTTGTAAACGTGTGTAATGATGTGTCTCTATGCCATAAGGTTGAAGAAGTAAATTAAGGAGGAAATCCATATTACCTATGATTATAATAGAAAATAGTTCTCATATACTCCACATGTTTAAGAAAGGAGATGGAATAGCCGTTATTTGATTCTAAATCCCAAGCCTAGGGAATCATATATATATATATATATATATATATATATATATATATATATATATATATATATATATATATATATATAATATATATATATATATATATATATATATATCCCCTTCCTTGAAGTGTAGTTCCTACAAAAATATCGAGAAATGTCCAAGTATTCACGATTGGTGTATATTTATTAAAGTTGTAAAAAGGACACATGCTAGGTGTGATGCTCCAACATGTTGGTACGACATCTAGCCATTGCTCAACAAGCGCCAGATTGATGCGTTTTGAGTTA
This sequence comes from Lathyrus oleraceus, assembly GCF_024323335.1. Classification (NCBI taxonomy): domain Eukaryota; kingdom Viridiplantae; phylum Streptophyta; class Magnoliopsida; order Fabales; family Fabaceae; genus Lathyrus; species Lathyrus oleraceus. The sequence goes on from NC_066581.1 coordinate 507,350,284, forward strand.
ATCTTTAGAAAAAATCCAGTTCTATTTTATTACTAGTTGACTAAGTAATATGATTAAGTGATTTGTTTGACAAATGGATAAAAATTAATTCGGATTTAAATGAAGATTTACATTTGAATTTAAATCAAAACAAATCATATCTTGTTGTAGATATTCAATGAACAAATCAAATATCCAACAAATTTTGCATTAATTATGAATGAAATTAAAGATATTATCCAAGGAGAAAAGCCCAGAATTATCATGATATATAAGGATCTCAAAACCTACTTGAAGATTTAGAGTTCTAGGACTTATTTTTGAGTCCTTGTTATTGTTGTATGTACACCTATATGTTTTAGTAACTTGGCATAAAAGGTTTGTCTAGAGTTGAATGATAGTATTCAACAATGATTATTTAGTTGTAATCTCCAATCATGAGTTGTGTGATTGATAAGAAAGTGAGTGGATTCTTATATTTAGAAGGAGACTCTAAATAGAAAGTCATTGGGTAGTGTTAGGAAGAGACATTGAACAACATAGAGTTTGTTGTTGCTTGTAAGTCTAATTGTACTAAGCTACTAATAGTGAATTTCCAATATTTTAGAATTAAATACCAAAATAACCACATTTTCAAATTATTTACCAAACTAACCACTTTTCAAGAAGAGTAGACAGCACAAATGATGCATGCATTGTCCTTATGCACTAAGGCTCCAATGGTGGTGGCGACAACATTGAGAACATACCACGTCAAGTGGTGCATTCATGCATTCATTAGGAGCATACGCCACTGCATATGGCTACTGCTTTATTTTAATTTTTTAATTTTTTTAAATTATAATTAAACGAAGTTGAAATAAAAAATAAAATTAATAATAATTCATAATATTATCTTATAAAATTCAAATACACAACAATTGACAAGAAAATTAATGACTCGTCCGATCGAAACGTCCCTCTGTTCCACATACCGATGCATTAGCCTGACTTCGAGGTCTCCCATAATTTCCCTGAGGTGTTTGGGGTCTTTGAGTGTTGGCTTGAGGAAAAGGTGGTTGGTGCGAGGGTCTCGGGGTATTTGACATATTTGCCATCATTTCTCCCACAATTTTTCTGAGGTATTTGGGGTCTTTGAGTGTTGGCCTGAGGAAAATGTGGTTGGTGCGAGGGTCCCGGGGTATTTGACATATTTGCCATAATTTCTCCCCAATACCTGGAGGGTTGCCGCCAACGACGCTTCCGTAATTGAGTTTGGTGCCCATGTTGTCGTAGTTGGGCTATTGTGGTTGGGTTATGAGTGGATGGTATGGTTGGTTGAATTGGTACATTGAATCGTTTTGAAAATAAAGCAATGGTTCTTGTGGTGTAAGAAAGTCATATTGTGGTTGGGTGCTTTGGAGGTGGGATGTTTGGGTATTCATTGGTGGGGGTCTATGGTGGAATAGTATGGAATCATATGATCATCGGGGCTATAGTAAGATATGGTAGGGGCATGTGTTTGTTGGTGGTATGGATCATGCTCTTGGTGTTGTGTTTGGGTGTCTGGCATGTATTGGTTTCGAGGTTGGGTGTTTCATGGTTGAGTGTATATGGTATGGTGACGTTGTGAGGTTGGTCGTTGGGTTTGGGTGAGTTGAAATTGTTCTTGGGTTTGGTAATGGTGTGGGGTTGGTTGTTGGGAGGGGGTTAGTTGTTAGGCGTATGATGGCGAAGCTCGTTGCATGGATCAATCAAATACCTCGGCTCAAACACAAACTGTGTTGTTGTAACTAACCTAAACCAATTCATATAATGTTAAGTGTGTCTAGCACCTTGTATTATTGGTTCGTTTAAGATATGTCGATGTCGATTTTCCCAATGACGACACATCTCTTTAGAGAAGTATCTTCCATCGAAATTACCCCATTGGGCACTAACTCATTGTTGATGCCAGTCTCCCAAACACGCCAGAGGGTCTGGAACTTGTTGTTGCATGATAAACTATAGTTTTATATGGTCACTCTAGTGCATCTCCATAGTAGTGAACCTGATGATTGGTGTTTTTGTTGTCCAAACTACAACATCATCAGGGTTAACCCGACGGTCAAGACCCAAATACGGCCTCCAGTTAAACTTTATAAGAAAAATACATGATTAGAAGATTTATAATTTGGTAATTTTTTCAAACCAAATGTAGAGTAGTTTAGTTGTAATACATCAAAGGGTTTTCTTTTTGTAAACCTATTATACAAATTGATGTAAGATGGTTGTACGAGAAATATAAAGGAACGCTACTCATGGCAGTGGCACAAGATGGCAACAACAACATTTTTCCAATCGCCTTCGCTCTGGTTGAAGGGGGGACTGCTGGTGTATGTAGTTTTTTCCTAAAAAATCTTCGATTACACGTTTGTCCTCAGCCTAACTTATGTTTGATTTCAAAAAGGCATCCATCAATTGAGAGTGCTTATTGTCGCGGTGGGAAAAAATTTGAGACTACGCTATTGATTAACTTAACATAAAAAAGCAAAAGTCACCATCGAACTTTATTTTTTCCAAAGGAAATGGGAAAAGGTTGAACAAAACCCACAAAAAGGTAAAACAAAATAGAAATCTGGATACGGGGGTTGGTTATGCAAGGGGAAGGTATTAGAACCCCTCACATCTATGGTACTCCATAGGAACCACTTACAAATATGTGTTTATGAAAAAGCTGGGTTTTTTGTTGATGATTTTAATTTGAAAAGATATTTTGTCGTATTCGAGTGGAAAACTCAACTTACTACACACAAGTATGAGGAAATAAGCATTTGCATCATATTGATATGGAGGACTTTTACTTGGACATTCTCACAAGCAGATCTCAACATTCAAGTGGAAAATGTCAATCATTTCTCAACATATTATAGAAGTATAGTGGTTTGCATCACTACAAGAATAGACTAATATCTAATCTTTTCATAAAAAGCCTCTTTAGAGAAAGTGCACAAAGGCACAAAAAGAAAGTTTGATGAGGTTTGTCTTTTTTTAAGAAGTTTGAAAAGAGTTAAGTATACTTAAATGTTTTAGCATTTATTGAGAAAAAAAAGATTTTCTGGATCACTTGACAAAGTCAAGGTTTGTTAAGAAACGGTGTGAAGTTTGAAAATAAGAAGTTTTTTTGAAATAAGGAGAAGTTTTGAAAATTGAAGAAGTGGAAAGGAGAAGAAGAGACTATCTTAAAGCATAAAGTAAATGACATGAAATAAAAGGTATCATTGTAAGGTAGCCCAAGATAAAGCCTTTGTGTGTGTAAGTGTACTAACCACAAGATCAAGCAAGCATTTGACATTGGTCAAAAGAACCATTCCTCTCCTTTTGGATTAAACCACAAGATGAATAAGTACATTATCAGATGAATATCAAAAGATTCAGATGAGAAACAAAACCACAAAGAAACATCCAAATCTTGCATTGTAGATCAAAGGGTCCAGAGGGATCACAAGGTATAAGATGAATCAAAGTGTCATAAATACTCCAAGCAAGGGGAAAACACTAAGTTCTAAGGTCCAAAGTCCAAAATAATCCTCAAGCAAGGGATAGTAACACAAAGTTCATAAAATCGTATTAAACTTTTTAGGTTCTTACCCATTTTTATCATGTTTTTGTTATTTTTTCAATAAGAAAACAATAAAAACATAAAGTGAAGGGGCAAGAAAATAAATGACATGAATGTAGATGACATAAATGTAAGGAACATAAATGTAAAGAGCATAAATGTAAAGAGCATAAATGTAAAGTTAGGTGTCAGATGTTAGATGTTAGATGTAACAAGTTAGTAATCATGAGGAAAGCAATGTGTGTGGCAATCGTGTTAGAGTGTTGATACAAAGTCAAACTCTCAAGACATGAAGCACAACTGTTCTAAAAATCAAAGATGAAACAAGAGAACAAGAGGAAATATGAAAGCAAGCTCAAGTGTTTAACTTAGGATCCACTATCAAATAAGTCAAGGGACCCAAACATATGGAACAACCTAGTGATGATCTATCACTAACTCAAAGTGCCAAAAATATGATCAAATGATCATCTATCAATATATTGAATTAGAGAAGATTTAATCAACCTAAGAGTCCATCTATGGATGACTTGAAATGTGGAAGCATTGATCAACCAAGTCAACAAAGCAAGCTCAAACATCAAGCTTTACCAAAATTAATCAAAAAAATATTTTAAAATTGATTAAAAAGGGAAATTAAAGAGAAAATTCAAATTAAGCACCAAACCGAAAAGAAATGGTTGAAAAAAATAGAGAAAGTAAAGAAAACTATAAGTAATTAGATCTCAAAAGTTGGATCTCAAAGTGTGTGAAAATGATCAAAAATAAAATTGAGAATGAAAATTAAAAAGAAAAATGAAACAAAATATTAATAAATGCAAAAATGATTTTAAAATTTATGGAAAAAAATTCTGTAATGCAAAATATTTTTAAAGACTTTGTATAAAATATTTGAATCAAAATGGATTAAAATGAGTGAGAAAATAAATTGGAAAGAAAAGAAATAAAAGAAAATAAAAGAAAAAGAAATAAAATGCAAAATAAGGCGCCAACGACTACCTCGTTTGAAAATCACGCGTGCCAGGTTCCCATTGGACAAGTTCAAATGTTTGGTTCCATGGCATGCAAAACAGACTTCGTTTTCAACCTTGGTTCAATTTTGCAGATCATATGAGCGCGTGTTTTTAGCAACACCCAAGCATGGAGTTAGCTTCACAACACATCATCGTTCATGTCTCTTTGCATCAGAGTCATTGATTGACTCTTTGCAAAGAGAGTTTTATCAAGAACACAAAGAACCATAGTTCTTTAAAGTAAAATTAAATGACTAATACACAATATAAATTCAAGGTAGTTGAGGGCTTTTGATCATTGAATCACGACAAACACACGAATAACTTGTTTGCTCAAAAATGTAACTCGTATTTACCTTTCCCGCTGAAGCTTCAGAGGTCAACAATGGTGGATTTGGAAGTCTGGTTCCAAGGAGTTTCAAGAAAATGCAATGCTTCAGTCATATTTAGAAGGTGCGGATGAGAGATTCTGGCAGAGATTCGAAGCTAAAAGTTCTTGAATCGAAGCAGTGGTTAACTGGTTTTTTGAGGTATCGAGTTCAAATGGTTTCAGAGTTTCTTTGGCTATCAAAGCTTGAAAATAAAGGCAAAATCTTCCTCTATTTATGGGAAATGAGATGAGATCATGGTACATGTGAAATGGAGGTCAATTCGTGTGAATTACGTCAGACTTTTGATGATTTGCAAAGTGTGTGAAATGAGACATGAAATACGTGAATTGGAACTTGAAACCAGTCGTTTTGCACTTGTTCAGGTGCATTTTGCTTTGTCAAAGAGATTGCACATGTGCAGGTGGTCCCATATTGACAATGACATGAAATTCGTGACCTAAAACTTACGCAAGAACATAGTTCATGGTACCACGTTGGAGCTTGGGCCAAATGAGATTCACTCGTGTGTTTTAAGATGTTCTTTGTGCCAAATGATCTCCTCATGGTGAATAATCAGATGCAAAAAGAATCAAATCAAAGGGATGCTTGAGTTGAAAATGGCATGGATGGAAAGTTGGGGTCGTGACCTGAAATTCTAGGTCAGGCATTCGGTCGACCAGGTCTTGGACCTACTTTTTGTGCACACATGTGCTTCTTGGCCAACTCAAAAATTGATGGACTTAAAGGAAAAATTGATGTTTGACCCTTGAACCAAAGTTGTAGAAGAGTTCAAATGTGACATTTAGATCAAAGTGGATTCCAAAAATGTCGAGAAATGATAGGATTATGCTGTTTGGACCAAGTGACATGCCATACTTGATTTTAGGTCAACCAAATATGTGCCAACTTGTGATTTCTTGTCATTTATTGAATCCAAAGGCCCAATGATGAACACTTAAATACCAAATTAAGGAAAATTGATTTTCCTTTGAAGAATCTTGATAATTGCTTGAGAATTGGATGGAGATGGCATGGAAATAAACACATGAACCATACATGAATCAACTTTGAAAACATGCACCAAATTTGAACTTCTCTTAATCAAATGATGTTGAATGAAGCTGGACATGAATGTGACCTAAGATTATAGGTCATGCTTTGAAGTAGAAGCTCTTGTGGACCACTTGTTGACCAAACTTTGACATTGGGAAACCAAACCCTAATTTAGAAACCAAGTTGGATCCTTTGATTGCAAGTCCCTACCTTGTACAATAAGAAAAAGGAAACAACACATATTTTTGTATTTTAAATAAGGTTATCAAAGTTAGAATGCAAGCAAGCAAAAAGGTAAAAGAAAATATAAAGGGGGTTTTATGATCTCCCACAAAGACAAACCCAAAGAGGGGGAAATTAGGAGGATACCATGCTTGTGATCTTGGTTGAAATGCAAATGATATGATAGGTAGAATCTTAGGGGTAAAATTAGGGTATGACACCTATAAAAACCTTGATAACGGCCGGTAGAATCCTCCTTCAACGCATGTCTACTGCACTAGACACATCGCTCAAAATTTCATGTGGGAGATCAAAGAAAAGAGGTTGCGGAAGAAGGTTGTGAACGCAGGGTATGCATTAACAGAACTTTCCTTCAAACACTATCGCAAAGACATCAGATTGACAAATGCATATGCAGTAAGGTGGATCGATAATATTCTATTGGAGAAGTAGACTAGGGCATACGGCAACAGTCAACGATGGGGCCACATGACAATAAATCTCGTTGAATCAATCAACTTTGTCTTCAAAGGCATCGGAAACCGACCAATAACTGCTTTAGTCAGAGCAAACTATTTTAGGCTAGTGGAACTGTTTGAGACCAGACGTTCCAAATGGAGTTTTGTGTTATAATCGGGGCAGTTGTTTAGTGATACTTCAATGAAATTCATTAAGGAGGAAGTTTCCGAAGCTAACACACATGTGGTCACAGTGTTTGACCTTACTAAAGGTTGGTTCAGTGTTGTTGAATCAATGGATCACAATGAAGAGAGGCCGAGGGGATACTATCTAGTGAAACTAGATAGAGGTTGGTGGGACTGTGGAAAGTTCCAAGTCTTTCGTATGCCTTGCTCTCATGTCATAACGGCATGTTCAAAGGCTCGGCAGGACCCTTTCAACTAACTATCTGTCGTTTACATAGTCATAAACCTATGCAATGTTTACAACAATAACGTTTTGGTGGTAGCAAAAGAGGATTATTCGCCTGCATATCAAGGGGAAATAGTCTGACATAATGAAAAAATACGAAGAAAGAAAAAGGGTCTCCCTAACAGCACGCGTATTTGAACCGAAATGTATATGGCGAACAAAATGGTAAGATTATGTAGTTCATGTCGCCAACCCGAACACAGTCGTACAAATTGTCCCAATGTTGGACCAATCACAACAACATAATTTTAAATGTAACTGTTTTGCTTTATATTAAAAACAACTTTCATTTCATAAATATCATAACATTCAGTTACAATAATTTAAAAACAACAATTAAACAATAATTTAAACAACAATTAAACAACAATTAAACAACAAAACAAACAAATACAACGACTAAACAACATGACTATGCGATTACAACCATCAAGACAATTTCCTGAGAACTATACATCATCATGTGAACATCTCAGTTTTAACATTGTGTCAGAAACGAACTTCTCCATTTTGGTTGAATGTGGTAACAACCCTTTGAATTCTTCTGATCTTTTCACCCTCTACAATGTCTTCATTTAACCAACAGATCAAGCTCCTATTAAGATGTTTGAATGTCTCTGTAGTTCAGACTCAGATCTTCATCGGAGGTTTTACTGCCGAATAAATTAAATCGATATTTCTCTTGTGAATATAAGGACACATATATGAAGACATTTTAAAGAAAATGGAAGGAGATTGAAGAAAAATGAAAGGAGATAATAAGAATATGTGTGAAAAAATGATGTAGAGAGAGAATGTTGTATATATAGAAGTTGCAAATAAATGAGTAGCCAGTAAATATGGTGCATGCTCCTCATGGATGCATGCATGCGCCACTTGCAATGACATGTTGTCAATATTGTCGCCACTACCATTGGCGTCTTAGTGCAAAAGGACAATACATGTGTCATTTATCCTAACTACTGCTCTTATTGTGTAATTTTTTATGTCACTTTTAGATTTGACTAGATCATTCTACTTAATTAATATCCTTAATTATTTATTATTATTATTATTATTATTATTATTAATATTAAAATAGAGAATTAATATCCTTAGATATATATATTCTTTAATATATTAATTTTAACATGCTAACAAACTATACAGAATTTCCAAAAACAAAAATAGTTCAAATTTAAAAATAAGTTGATGACATAATATACGTTAAATCTATATTTTGAATATTTTTATCAAATGAAACTTACATTTTATTCTCTTTTTTTTCTTAAAACAAAGCTTACATTTAATTCTGGTTAACATATTCTCATTCTATCAACAATTAACATTAAAATAATTAAAATAAATTTAATCTCAATGCCTTTATTCACATTAGCATTTCGTGATCAACACCTAATTAACCAATAATCAATCCTTAAGTAGAAAATCGATTCCAAATTGGTTTATGTGGGTTGGTGGACGCGACAACAAGAGAGTGCAAAGATGTTGACATAAACTTTTCACAATGATGACACGCAAGAATGAGTCAGAAATCAAGTGGTAGCAATGAGAACCTGATTTTCTTCACCACTTTTTAAAGAGCAATGAAATAATTTTCCACTAATAATGTCGGGTTTGAAAATAAAACTTTAATAGATAGGTAGGGTACTAGACTTGTTCATTTTATTCCAGGTAACTAAGACAAAAGAAAAAGGTAAAGAAGCTGTGACAAATTCTTTGTACATAGTTCTCGTTTCATTGTGGCCACACCTAATAGGATCTTCCTCAATAGTTGTCTCAACCTTTTTGGCTCAAACTAGCCGTTTTTATTGTGGATTAACATTGTAATAAAGAAATTATATATATATATATATATATAAGATTTGGGGTTTAGGGAGATTACCAAATTTAATTTTATATTTAGAACAATTCAAATTAATTTAAAAAGTTATTATTTTGACATATTAATTTTATAAGAGAAAATAATTTTAACACTATATTGTTCTATTTAAAAATATAAATTATAGTTTTTGAGTCTAAAATAATATTCTCAATTTCATCCAGTCTGACTGATGGAGTTCTAGTTCTTCTTGATCTTCTCACTCCATGAGTTGGTGTAGGCTCGGTTGGTGCAACATGTTCCTCATCATGTAAAGTAGTTCTAATGTGGCTTGAACTTTCTCCTTCTTGCACTGGATTTTCTAGAATTTTCAGCCGATTTCAACATTTGTTTTCATCAAACTCCACATATCTATTGATCACCACATTGTTCTCAGTTGGTGGGAACAACTTGTAGGCATATGTTGAATGATATCCAACCATAACCATAACTTGATTTATATTATCAAACTTTCTTCTTAGTTGTTCAGGAACATGTCTAAAGCATAGTGAACCAAAAAAATCTTGAAATGACCCACATTTAACTTCAACCCTGATCAAGCTTTATGAGGTGTTTCTTTGTTCAACTTATTTGTTAAACATCTATTGATGATGTACATTGCATTTAAAGTGGCTTCACCTCAGAAGTGCTTAGGCATCTGTTTTGCTTTAAGCATGCTTCTAGGCATATTCAAGATGCTTTTATTCTTTCTTTCAACATATTATGTTGAGATGTGTATGGTGATATCACTTCATGTTCAATCCCTTCCTTCTCACAAAACTAAGAAAACTAGGTTGAGGTATAGGCACCACCACCATCAGCTTTCAACCTCTTGATGGTGTGTCCAACTTTCTTTTTAACCAGCAATTTAAATTTCTTGAAACTACTGAAAACTTCACTTTTATTTTCGAACAAGTAAATCCAAAAATTCCTAGTAAATTCATTTATGAAGGTCTTGAAATAGCAATTACCCCCTAGTGATTTTACTTCAAATGGACCACACACATCTGAGTGCACAATCTCAAGCTTTTGTTATGACTTCATTGATAAGTCATGTTTGAAGGCTTCATGGTCTGTTTGGCTATGTAGCATTCCTCAAATAGTGTTTGGTTGCGGTAAAGCAGCAAGCAAAAGTAAGTATTTTGTTTTATCGTCTCCACAAGGATTAGTGCGACATCAAATGTCGTTCAACGGTCTCTACGTGTCTAAGCTTATGTTTGTTAAAATTTGAACTTAAAAGCTAAACTATGTAAAACGAATGAATAAATAAATAAAGCTTCGGAGAGATTTGAGATATTTACAGGATTGTATTTCATCCACCATACGAACATGTAATTTACCAACCAGTTAGCTATTTTTTCCTTATTTTTTGGTATTTATTCTTCATTTTTTCTCCTCTTTAACTTGTTTTGATCCGTCTCTTTGGCCAAATTCATGCAATGACGGACTGTCATTAAATCCACACACTGAAAGATCAAGAACAAGTCTTTCCCATGTACAAGAAGAAGGCCAATGGTGTTGAAGACGACAATAATGTAATTAGAAAGGGTGTTCCTCCCAAGGTGATGTAGCACATACCGGTAATTCATAGGTTCAAGATATTGTTTGCTAATGCAAATGATGAAAATAATACTAGATGGTGTACAGATGAAAGAGTGTGTGATGAAAAAATTTGTCATGTAGATGATTCATTGCAATGGAAGAAAATTGATTCCTTTTTCCAGATTTTGCACTAGAACCTAGGAACCTTAGGCTTGGACTTGCCACCGATGGAATGAACTCTTTTGGTAATTTGAGTATTAACCATACATCATGGTGTATTCTTCTCATAATTAAAAACCTATTTCCATGGTTGTGCATGAAGCATAACTATATGATGTTATCAATGATGATTTTGAGTCCAAAACAAACAGGGAACAACATAGATGTTTATTTAAACCCATTTATTAAATATTTAAGACTTTTGTGGTAGGAAGGAGTTGATGTTAATGATGCGTGTACAGGTGATAACTTTAAGTTGTGTCATGTTGTTTTGAATAATCAATGACTTTCCTGCATAAGGTAATTTGTATGGGTATAGTGTCAAGGGACTTAAAACGTGCTATATATATATATATATATATATATATATATATATATATATATATATATATATATATATATATATATATATATATATATATATATATATATATATATATATATAATATATATATATATATATATATATATATATATATATATATATGAATTTGATACATGCCACCACCTATTAAAAAATGGAAGAAAAAAATTTATCTTGGGCATCAAAAATTTTTAAGATCTAATCATCCATACTGTAGATTGCGGAAGGCTTTTAATGGAGAGCAGAATTTTGATTTTGCTTCAAAGCCCTTAACCGGGAAGGAAGTTTATAAAAGACAACAATATATTAAGGTTATTTTGGAAAAGAAACTAAAAGGTAAACAAAAAGGGCCCATGGAGAAAAATAGTTGGAAAAAGAACTCGGTGTTCTTTGATCTTCCATATTGGTATAGTCTTGGTGCAAAACATTGTCTTAATGTAATGCATGTGGAGAAAAATATATGTGATAGTTTGATTGGAACACTTCTCAACATTAATGTCAAGACAAAAGATACTAAGAAATCTCATGAAGATATGATGGTGATGGATATATGACAAGAGTTAGCCCCAAAAGAAATAGGAATAAACCATATTTTCCCTCAGCTTGTCACACTCTGTCTAAAAAATAAAAAAGTTTTTATGATTGTTTGTAGAGTATCAAAGTTCCCCAAGGGTACTCATCAAATGTGAAGAAACTTGTGTCACAGAACGATCACAAATTAATTGGCTTAAAATCTCATGATTGTCATGTCTTGATGCAACAACTTCTATCAGTGACTATCTGTGACATTTTACCAAGGAATGTATGGTTAACTATAACCAGGTTGTGCCTATTATTCAATCATATATGTAGTAAAGTCATTGATCCTAAAAATTTAGATGAGTTGGAACATGAGGCTAAAATTATCTTGTGTCAATTAGAGATGTTTTTCCCTCCATCATTCTTTGACATTATGGTTCACTTAGTTGTTCATCTAGTTAGGGAGATTAGAATTTGTGGTCTAGTTTATTTATGATGGATGTATCTCATAGAGCGGTGCATGAAGATTTTCAAAGGGTATACAAAGAATCATCACCGCCTGAAAGCTTTGATCGTTGAACAGTACATGACAGAAGAAGCTATTGAGTTTTGTACAATGTATTTTTTAGAATCTAACTCTATAGGAATTCTTGAGTCTCGTCACGAGGAAAGATATGATGGTAGAGGTACTCGAGGTTTAGATGTTAAAACTTTTATCCGAGATGTAGTTCTTCAAGCACATTTGTATATATTGAATAACCTGGCTGAAGTTCAACCTTAATTGACCGCTCACAAAAGTCTTATAAAGGAAAAATATTCGGGATGAATGAAAAATGATTATTGACAGAGCATAGCAAAGCATTCATAACTTGGTTTAATGAAAGAGTTTCTAAATAGAGTACTTGTGCGTCAAAGATAATTAAATCATTGTCATGTATGCCTAAGTTTCATGTAATTACTTGGAGTGCATACGACATTACTAGATATTCATTATATACAAAATCAAAGGATGATCGTAGTACCATGCAAAATAGTGGGGTTATGGTTGAAGCTGAATCCATGTGCTTCTCTAGTGCCAAAGATAACAACCACGTACTAGCATCTAGAGCATACTTTGGATTCATTTAGGAGATTATGGAGATTGATTATGTTTATTTTAAAGTGTCTTTATTTAAGTGCAAATAGATTGACAGTAACATTGGTGTAGAAACTGATGAATTAGGATTCACATGGTTCATCTTCGAAAGGCAGCTTATAAGAATGAACCATTAATCATGACAATTCTAGCAAAACAAGTTTTTAATGTATTTGATCCTTATAACCCTAGATGGTCAATTGTACTTCAACGAAGCTATCTTCCTGATGAAAATCAAGATTTTTAACTATGAGACCCCTTGTTTCGCAACACATGTACGTTAATCATCTGAAGAAAATAATTCAGATGATGTGCATGTTATTCTTCGTGATCATAAAGAAGGAACATGGGAAAACTAGTAAGTAAATATTTTATATCACTTAGTAATTTATAATTATTCATTTTATTCTTTTTTATTCTTTTTATTAAAGATTTAATATTGTTGTTGATTATCCTAATCGGTTTAAATTGTTGATCAAATTATAGGTGTTTAACGACCGGTGACAAATGTTAACATAGAACTTTTGGACAGTCTACAGGACTTTCTATTTTGGTAAGTGCTTTAGTTTAATCATTTGATTTAGTTTTGTTATAAAATTATAAGGTTTGTCCAATTTTGAATTTGCATTTTGTGTAAACTATTATTTTTCTGTGATATGGTTCTGTAATGCCGGTAACATATTTCTGTTTCAGAAATATGCAAAATATGATTCTATATTTTGTGATATGGTTCTGTAATTCAGGTACAAACGAAACTATATAAAAAAATTATCCTCGATTTTTAAATAAAACTAATGTAATTATATAGGGCAGGTACGACGTTTCTGTTTCAGAAATATGTAAAATATGGTTCTATATTCTGTGATATGGTTCTGTAATTCAGGTACAAACGAAAATATATATAAAAAATTCACCGTCGGTTTTTAAATAAAATTGATGTAATAATATAGGGATATTACCTCGATTTTTAAAGAAAATATAGATTTTATGTTGGATGTGCCATTCAGTTTTGTAAATAATAAAAAGGTAGATGTTGGGGTTCGAACCAATGATCAGATAACTTTATCCCTCGGTTTTTCATTAATTAAGGTGTTAAGTGACATCTTTTCATGTCGCCTTTCGTTACGTCGCTTCAGTAGCTAAAATTACATCTCTTTCGCGTACAACGTTAAAAACGTTATTTGTAATAGTGTTTCCAGGGATACATTCATCGAAGTCAAAAAAGATTTCCGCACACTAAATATTTGATCAAATAACCAGGCTATTGGTAACAAATACCGGGGGGAAAATCAAACACAAGAGAACAATGTTGAACAAGTATGAAAATATAGAGATGGTGAAATAGAATAGGATGAAAATAATAACATTATCATTAATAATCTAAAGCGGAGTATTTATACACAATTGCACAACTATACAACTAGTCAACTAAAACAAAAAACAAAAATTAAGTTGACATAACCGATTAGTGCGAGCTCATAACCAATTACAAGTAGCTACTAGTTGGATGATAATCAATTATTCAAAACGTTACGTATATTTTATATGAATATGGTAAATGTGGTAACCGATTTCAATCTCGACGTAACCAGTTACACTTGACTTCAATTACAATTTTTTTCAACAGTATTTTCCTTTCTTTAATCCTAGATATTTTGCCATTAAAAATATTCTTAATGAATAAATTAATGCTTCCATATTATAGAAGAATTCACTGACTCTTGCCACACCAACTAAATGAATCTTAATAATTTGCCACCTCCATAGTTCACGATATTTTATATGTATGAAAGAAAATTAAAAAAATGAGCAATGGAGTGAAAAAGAAAAATATAAGAAATATAATAGAGGAGAATAGTATTCCAAAGAAATACTGTAGTACATAATAATATATATCTATAGTCATTAAAAATGTAAATATAGTTGTACACCTATATTTTCTTTATTTAATGGTGAGAAGGAATTTTCTTTATTTATAAAAATAATTTCCTTTTCATTTCTTTATCTCGAGATATTTTTCTTTTCTAAAACTAGTTTGGCCATCTGAGTTAACCCTTTATTTTAATATTATTCTTCATTAACAAAACACCTGAAGATAAAGCAAGTACAGTCAGAAACCTATATTATTGAGAAAATGAGAGAAGAAAGTATCCAATTCCATTAAGCTTTCATTTCATGAATTGTACTATATATTTATATATGTCATCCATTCATGGAAATGCTATTAATTTTAATATTTTTTTTATGTGTTTGTAAGACTATCTATTCTAGATCCGAGAGAATATGCCTCCAAAACAAAGACACTAGAAAATATGCTATTAATTTAATATTTTAATATATCTCACAACACTTTTCTTTACAATCTTACTCTTTATAATAATTTAGTTGTTGAACTGGATTATGTAGGTATTTGTATTAAGTTCTTATTTTATTTTATTGTTCTTTATAAAAGGTCAAGCCTTAGAATAGGCGATCTTAAGTTTGAGAATCAGATGTCTTTATAATAATATCATATTTTAAAGTGATTGGCTATTTGAAGAGACACAAATGGTATTGTCAAGTTGGTTGATAATGTGTTGGACAACTCTCGATAGGATGATTTATGTCATGGGGGAGTTCATACTGACGAGGAAGATAAAAAGATGAGCACTAACATCAGCCAATGCCACCGTAAGGTTGCAAGGGACCAATTCACTAAGATTGTGGGAGTTTTTGGGTCATTTCAGTGTCCTCTTATAATGGAGATACAATGAAGGTTTTGGAGGCTAAAAACTTGTACAAGCCACCTCCCTCTATGCTGACCACCTTGTTCTCTGAAAGTCCCTTTGTACTTAAAATTGACATTATTCTTAAGTGCATTAAAGTATATTCCAAAGAGATATCATGTGGTAGAGATGGTTTGTGACCCCAACACATGTTAGACACGTTGTGTGGAGAAGGTTCTATTGTGGCAAGAGATCCTTTATGTGGAATCACCCTAGTTGTTAACTTATGAGTATGTGAAGATGCCCAATGAATTTGAAAAAGTTTATAGCTTCTACATCTTTGACACTTGTCACTACCTTGAAAAAACTGACTCGAATGACTGAAAGCGTAAAAAAGAAATGACGCAAAGTCGCCACCGGATTTTATTTATTCCTATAAGAGAGAAAATGGAAAATATTTAATTAAACCCTTAAAAAGAATACATAAAGAATATATGTGGAAAAAGATTGGTCTCGCAACCAAATATGGGTTCGGAAGTCGATTACGCAAGGGGAAGGTATTAACACCCCTTACGTCCATGGTACTCCATGGGAACCATTTAAGTTGTCTGTGTGCGTGGGTATTTATCTTTTAAAAACTTTATCTTTATTGTTTTTAGGAAAAGAGGAAAGAATGAGATTTGAGTTTTTTATTATTGTGTTCGCCAAGGATTAGGGCCTTTATGCCTACATATCATTCATCAGGGGATGAAGAATTAGAGCTCTGTAGTTTCGAGTAGAAAATGTTTGTATGTTGGTTATTTTTACCTTGAAAAAGGATTTTCAGAGTGATGCCCTAAGGCACAAAAATAAGTTTGATGAGTTGACATTGTTTTTAGGGTTTTTGAAAAGAGATTGTTCTTGATTAGAATTGCACTAAAGGCTATAGGCAGAGGTGAATATTTTAGACAACCAAACCAAGCATCTTGTGTCCAAAATATTCAGAGTGAGGGCAGAAAAACTCCATTCTCACTCATTCTCTACCACTCAAGGCTCGTGGTGCACAACTCTAATCGTATTTTTATTGTATTTTGAATTTGATTAAGAAAATATCGCTTGACGTTGGATCAATGGTTTATTGCTTATGATTTTGAAATGGTGATATACAATGGATATTTACAAGATAACAAAGTAAGAAATAAAGGGTCTCATTGTAAGGTAGCCCAAAAGAAAATCTTGTGTGTGCAGAGTGACATATGCTAACAAATGGATAATGGTCTTAAAGTCATGTCTTTCTAGGGTAGTTCCATGAATGTCATCCATACAATAAAAGATTGCAAGTTACAAATGAAAATCCAAGTTAGGGCATATGATCAAAGTATTATGGCAAGGTCCACATGCAAGGGTCCTAATTAAATCCTTTAAAATCCAACAGTTGGTTACAGATGAATGCATCTTTTTGGTCTTTTAATTCTATAATGTTTTTTGTTGTTTTTGATTATGCAATGACAATAAACAAATGACAATAAGATAAAGATGCATAAGAGTATATGTACAATGATGATAATTATGATAATAGGTGCTTGAAAGTAAATGACAACAAAATAAGTTGACAAGAAAATAAATCACAAGATAAACAATATTAATGGTTAGTGATGAATAGTTAGTGGTTAGTAAACAGTTTGCACAGGGTAACTACCTAGGGATTATCTATCCACAAGTTAAAGGACTCAAAATATGCAGCATCAAGGGATAATTTGTCAGTGATGCAAAGTATTGAAGATGATCCATGATCATCTAACAATAGGTTTGAATCAAAGAAAGTTATATAACCCCAAGTCCATCTATCAATGATTTGAAGAGTGAAAGATTGTATCACACAAATCATTACAAGTTACAGGTTAAATAATGTACAAGTTTAAATATTAAGGTGCAAATGTTAATGGTTACTGGTTAATAGATACAACACAATCAAATAGAATCAACAAGATAGGATCAATAAGGAAGGGTCTCATCTATGCATCAAATGGTTTAAATATGGTCAAATTGGGGCGATCTATCAACACCTCAAGGTGTCGTGAATGATGAATTGATCATTCATTAACATGTTTGAAATTTTGAAGATTTTATCAACTCTAAAACCAAGTACCATGATCAATAGACTTTCATCAACCACAAATAAGGGTATAAATATCCAATTAAAGATGATAAAAAATGAATGATTAAATGGGAAAATAAAATAAATGTTTGGATGAAAAATTGTTTCCAAAAATGTTGGATTAAATAAAAGAAATAAATAAGGAGAAATTAAAATGAAAAGAAATAAATAAATAAAATAAAGTGAAATGCCAAAACAAAAGAAAAAGAAAGAATAAAAGAAACAAGGGGAAGTTAGGGGTTGAACCCCTGAACTTGGGGTCATGAGGGTCAACCTCTTTACCAACTGAGCCAAGCGATCTTGTTGTTAATGAGCGTGTTTCATAACAATAAATAATAAGCTTCAATTGAAAATAACTAGTGGGCCAAACTCAGCCATATGATCAAGCCACTTAAAGTTATTATGCACAATGGATGGTCAGATCATGAAGGATATCAATGCGCGTTGACATGGAGAAACACACACGCATCAGGAGACACATCACACACAACAACCAATGAGAATCAGCCAACACATTTTTTTAAATTTAGAACACAAAATAATGTGCGAAGCAATGACGAGTTCATCGTCTTCAACCTTGGGATTTATGGAAAATCAAACTCTATATCTCACATTTTTAAGTGGAATCAAGCATAGATTCCACTAAATATTTTCTTATAGTTGCCTTCTCCATACTCATGAGCCATTGATTGACTCTGAGTATGGAGTATTTCACATGAACACGAGTGGAAACTTAAACCTAAAAATAAAATAAAATCGTGGATACTCAACAATCGAAACTCAAATAATAGGGTTTAACATCAGTGAATCACAAGGAGTAGAATGGTAACTTGTTTGGATGGAAACGATGAGGTTAACTACCTTGTCAAAATCAGATTCAGATGGTGGTTCCGATGAGTATGGAGAGCTCAGGTGAGGTTGTTTCAAACACTTCCAATGATTCAGGTAGCTTCAGGGATGTCGGGTGAAGGTGTTTGAGGGTTTAAGTTGTGCTGAAAATAGCTGAAAGTTCACGAACAATAACTCTGTTTTTGGAAGGGAAATTGTGAGTTTGCAACAGAGTTTTAATGGCTATCAAGCTTGGGAAATGAAGGGAACATGGTCCTCTACTTATATGGAAGGTGATGGAATGGTTTGGTGGGAGTTTTGGGGTTGAAATCTCTGAAATGAGTGGAGCCCAAAAAATGACAAAAAGTGAAACTTGCTTGATAAGTGTTGTCTATCCTTGGCCTAAAATCCTTTTCCCTCGAATTTGTTCTTCAGATGTCACTCTTTTGGTGAGACCATGGTGGTCCCAACATGTGCTGAGGTGATTTTATCTTGTTACCAATTTGGGAAAAGTTGCTTTTTAACTTCGGTTATTGGCATGCTCATGTGCCTTTGTAACACTTAAATTGGTTGTCAGCTTGTGTCTTTAATACTTGCAGCGTGTGTTTGGATCAGGTGGAAGAGAAACAAACAAGGATGAGAGGCTTAATGCATGATTTGGTTGAACTGGTCTGGCATATGCAGCATGATGAATCGTCAACTTTGCATTAGAGCCAATTAAAATTAGCTTGTGAATTTTAAGTGAAACTTAGGCAAAATGAACCTTGCCATATCCTTAACATGTTGAAAAAAGAACTAGGTCAAAAGGAGTTATGATGGGGAAATGCCAATGGCTCAAAGTGGTGGTCATGAACATGATTTTATTCTTGACTAGTCAACTTGACCAGCTTGGCCAATACCAAATTTGAGATCCTTATGCATTGAATTAGGTCTTAGGCCTTGAAACAAAGTTTAAGAGGGTTTAATTAGGATATTTTGCTCCAAGTATATCCTTAAAATGTTGAAGGATGAAAAATATATGGGGTTTGGACCAAAGAGTAGGCCAAACTTGCCAAAACTTGACCAACCAACATGCCCTAAAAATGAAATTTTGATGTTTCTTGAGTTCCAAGGTAACATGATGATTGATTGAAGATCAAATGATTAAACCTTTATAGAAAAAATCCTTGATGCTTTGTGGGATGATTATGGGTCATGCTTGTGGATAAAACCAAAGATTCACAAGTTCAAAGTTCAAAACTAAACCTTCACTTGTACCATGGATGAAATGGATATATATTTGATGAGTGATGATTGAAATTGGCTTGAATTGGATCTGAATGGACTAAAGGATGATGAGGTGGTCAAGAAAAGTAAGGCATAGAATCAAAGGGGCAAAAATTAGGGTTTCTTGGATCACAAGGTTCCTCAAAGGCCAAGGTTAAACAAGTTAGGGTTTGGGAGCATAAAATGCCTTGAAGTAGCTTCATAGGGTTGATGCATAGCCAATGTTTGGATATTAGGGTTCCCCAAGGGTAAGGCCAAGGCACAAAGTCAATTGATGACTTGTACAAGCCACAGAGTAACAAAGGACTAGGGTTGAGGTCCATGGATGACCAGATGGACAAGTAAGCTTCCAATCAAGGCTCACCAACCAAATAGAGTTTTAGAGATGAATGGAATGACTTGTGTAATCTCACAAGGTCAAGGAGTGCTTGAAGAAGCAATTAGAATTTAGGGTTGATTGGGCCCATCCCAACATGATCAAGAGATCTTTGTGGTTCTCAGATATGAACATCATGCTTTGAGTTTTTGCTTGCTTAATATGAGTGTAAATGCAAATGAGATGATGAATGATGAATATATGCTTATGCATTAGGGTTATGAAAATGATATGAAGGTAGGGTGAATTTGGGGGTATGACAATATTGTTATTAAAGTCGGATGGCAAGTTATACCCTATTGTTGTAGGTTCTATTTTGAGGTGTCTGGCATCCATGATTGCTATGAATGTGTAGCGGTAAATTCATGATCATCAAGCTATATATAAGCTAGACGTCAATAAAACCAGAGTCACCACCGCGCTTTTATTATTTCTAAGGGAAAAGGGAAAAATACGAACGAAACCCAAAAAATAAAAAAAATTCAAATCAAAACTAATAAAATGTTAGAGATTACAGGTAAGGGGGTTGGTTACACAGAGGGGAGGTGGTAGCACCCAAAGTGTCATAGGTACTCCTAGGGAGTCCTTTCTTGTGTGCATATGTGTTTTTCTACAAATGATGTTTGCAAATGAAAAAAAGAGTGTGGGGATGAGAAAAGAAATCATTAATTATATATTTGTGTTTGACAAGACCTTCAGAATTGTGCCTACGTACCAACATAAAAATGAGGGATCAAAACCTCGTAGTTCGTGGTATCGATTTCAAAGTGAGTGCATTGCTTTTAACAAAAAAAAATTAAGTCTTACAAAGGCACAAGGGCCTAAAAATGATTTGAATGAGTGTTAGTTTTTTTTTATCATTTTTTGAAAATTTTAAGTCAAGTATAGTTAAGTTTATTTACAAGTTTACTTAAGAAAAGAGGTTTGAAAATGCAATGGCATAAAGCCAAAGTTTCTAATTTGCAATATGGTCTAAGTTTAGAAAAACAAGCACAAGCAAAGAAGATTTTTAAAAAGAGGGGAGAGGTTTTAAAATTAAAGAAGTGGGAAGGAGATGAAGAGACTAATCCTAAGCATAAATTTAAAAGTTGAGAGTTGAAAAGATCTGACCAATGGGCTGCAATCCAATAGACAAGAATGTCATATAGAAACCCAAATTTCCCTTGGACTTTTGAATTAAGCAACAAACAATACACAAATAGAAAGTTGAAGAGCAAGGCATCAAATAAAGATAGTCACATCCAAGCTTAGCAACTCCATGATCTTCTTCAAAATTTCCCATGTGTCAGATGACTTCAAAGATGGCATAAGTCACAAGTTCAAAATAACAGTTTCACAATGATCATGTTGCAGATGAACTCAAATGGATCTTCAAAGTTGTATCAGATGAATGTTCTTTTCACAATCACTTGGTTACATGAAAATTGGCATTGGCCAAGTCCTTTGCATAGAGAGTGCTTCCTAAATTCTAAGTCCAATAATCTCATATCAAACCAACAGTCCACACAAAATGTTTTTTAGGGTTTTTGTTCTTATTATGTGCATTAAGGTCAAAAGACCACACCATCAAAAAAGTATATACAAACACAATATATCATAAAATATGGTCCAAGTGGACAAAGTGAGAATGACATAAGAGTAAACAACTTGAATGGTATGAATAATGGCAAATGAATAAGGCTTAAAAAATTAAAGTGCATTAAAAGTAAATGACTTGAAATTAAATGTTAGTTGTTAGTGAATTAGAAGTTAGTATTACTTTTGCTTTGCTTTTTTTAAGTCATTCTTTGGAGAACACGCAACCCACTTATCACAAGCATGGATCCTTGAACCAAGACATCTTCCAAAGGAAGGAAAAAAGGCCAAGTTTCCACACAATACCATGAAAGAGGAGAGACTTACAATCTCACTAACTAGAATGTTATGCCTTTTGTGTCAAAATTTAGTGCTATGTTAAGCAATCGTAATTGGACTTATGTAGAAGTCACAACTATTTGAGGTCGGGCAATAGAATTTTGGTGTTAATGCATGTTAGAGACATAGTATAATGGATTATACTTATGAAACATACCACACACAAAAAGAATATGCAAAGTGGGGGACCTAATCTCATCCATACTTATGTTGATTTTGAAATCAACTAGCCTTAGGATATAGAGATATCATAGGTCCATGACATGAATGGATAAAGAAGGGGAATGAGATGAAGAGAGAGGGGGAATGGATCAAACACAGATTGGTCAAAGGAAGACTTTTACCAAATTAAGATCATTCATTCATTTTGGGAGATGGAATGTACATTCCATCAATCCCCTAAATCCAATGATCTTAACCTAGCAAAGTCAAATCAACCTTGACCAAGGCCCAACAACACAAGTCAAACTCACAAAGTCAATTAAAATGGCTTTACACAAATAATTTGGCATTTAAACAATTAAAAATAATAAAAATATGCATTAAATTAAATTATGGTTGGTCAATTTCCTAAAACCTCATCAAAACACCAAAGAAATGGCCATGAGATTTATCATAGGTCAAACAAGGTCAAAGGACCTTGGAGAAAAAATTTCAGAATTTTTGGAAACTTAAAAGTAATTTTAAACAATTAAAAATATTCACAAAATCAATTAAACCATGAAAAATATTAATAATGATCCAAAAAATAATTTTAATTTAGAAAATGAAAGAGGAATTTATTTAAAATTTTTTTGTGAAACTCTCATTTTTTTGGATCAATATTAAATTTAATATGAATTAATGAAAATAAAAGAAATAAAATAAAAATCAATTAATCAGAAAAAACATGGACCACTTAATCTCCCTCATTAATTGAGGTGGCAGATCAAGTGGATGAAAACGCGCGTTCCATGGTGTACATTAGTGAGCGCGCCACACATATGGTAATCACAAAGAACGCTCCGGATTAAAACGCATTGGCTTGATTATGTGGCTCAGAACCTGTCCAGCACATCGCCGGAGCAAACCATTGGTCATCTTCTCCGATGATCTTGGCCGGACTGGTTCTCTCATCACCATCATAAAAATGAAAAAGAAGGGCATGATCTTAAAGAGAAAATGGCATTGATCACGAATCTGACCTCAATTCAAACTAAATCCAAGTATATTGAGAGATACATGGAGTTGAATTTTGAGGTGTATGAACTGAGTTGCTTCGATTTGACCTCAAAGCAACTCAATCTTCTTGCCTACATTGGTAGGAGTTCAGACAACCAAGGATCCAAGAGAATTGATGAGAATTGAGAGAGAATCAAAGAGAAGAAAAATCTGGAAAAATACCTTCAATGATGTGCAGAACTTGATCTCTCTTGCTTCAATTCGTGTTTGATCTTGCTCAAGAAGCTTACAGAAGTAGCTTAGGATTGGTACAAGGCTTTAGATCCTGGAGTTTTTGAATCTCCAAACAGTGAGATTCAAACTTAAATTTCAAATGAAATTTCTCAGGTTTTCCTTTCAAATGTCAGGGTTTCAAGTGTGGGAGGAAAAGCTGGCGCGCAAGGGTCCAATTTTTGATGCCAAGGGCCTCTTAGTTATAGCTCAAGCAAGTGTTATTTGCACCTTTAAAAATATTTCCAAATTTGGCAAAGTGAAGTGCATGCTTGCATGGGCGTGTACAGGCCCATGAAACTACTCAATTCAGTCCATATACAAGTGTAATCGAGTCTGAATGTGGATTGTAATGCAAGGCAAAAGTGTATTGTTGTTTGAAGATTGATCCTTGCCAATTGATGCAGCCATGTTCAGACCATGCGCAGGCCCCTCAAACCTTATCCAAAATAAATGAATTTGGACTCTTTGGAAAGGTTAGATCAAGAGGAACAACTCTTATGTTGAACACTTTTTCCATTTGGGGCTTGTATCATGATGAATTTTGAGGTGGAAGTTTGGAAATTTCAACATGTCAAATTTTTTTCTAAGTGTTAAACCATATGTTCAATTATTCCACCTTGGCTAACTTTTTATGTGAGCTTCAAATGAGAAAAGTGTCTTCATCAAAGTTGTATCTCTTTCGAAAACCTTAAAAATGGTCACAAATGTGACCTCATTTGGATTTGGGATGAATGAGTTATGCATTTTTGAAGTTGAGGAAAATCACTTGTTCAATGGTATTGGTCCAAAATGACCTATAACGTATCCTTATATCACATGCTCATAAAAGTTGAATTAGATATTCCTCCAAACATCAAAGTTGAAGTAGACACCTTTAATTTGACTATGAAACTTGGAAATATTTCATATCATAAAAATTGAGCAAGTTATGGCCTTGGGAAGTTGATTTTCAAATTAGGGTTTAGACAAAATGACCTATAATATTTCAACATAAAAAATGACTTTCCAAGAAAAACTAGCTCTATACCTCAACATGAAAGTTGTTTAGAATGTCATTTAGAGTAACGTTGCTCTTAGAATAATTTTCCTATGATGAAAATTGTAGGAGATAGGGTCTAGGGGACCCCAGTTTTGATCAGATGAATTCCTCTGGTCAACCACCATCAACCACCTTGCTAACTTGCAATTCTCTTGACTTTTGGGACTCATGGGAGATCATATGTGCATAATATGATTAAATTTGAAGTGTCCCTTTAAATATTTGATCAATTGGTGAAGAAGCTTGGTGAAGAAGTTACACAAGATACCCAGATGAACTAGGGTTTCCAAGGCAAACCAATCCCAAACTCTTGAAGAATTCTTGATCAAAATAACATGTAAAGATAATGGGGACTAATATATGATGCCTAAAGCCTTTGTGGATCATTCCTTGGTTGAGCTCTTAGCAATGAGGGTCTTAAACCCTAGATGTGAACTTGATAGATCAAAGGTGATCATGTGCCTCACCTACAAAAAGGTTAGACAAATGCAAAGACATATTTTTGGTATTTTGGTTAGTAAATGATAAAATACAAAGTATGATACAATCACATGGTGCTTGGTGATCTCTCCCATAACAAACCCAATGAATGAAGGGTGAGGAGGATGCCAAGGTGTGATCCCGATGCTAATGCATATGATGTGAATATCATGAGGGATCTTAGGGTCAAAATTGGGGTCTTACATAATGGAGTTAGGAAAGATGTTGCATAGTATCTTAATGACTTATAACATGGGGTTGGGGTATCAAGTGGTGATGAGGCCATTTTGCACAGTGCCAACAAAGTGTTGGCCAAAATGACATGGAAATGGTTCCTTTGTTATGCACACAATATACTTCTCGAATGCTTTAAACACGGTATACCAATCAGCCCTATTGTGCAATATGGAGGTGAAATTCCTATCTATTTATTGGTGGGCTGAGTTTTTTTATGGCCGGGAAGTGAGGTTGTACTATGGAGATGTACATATTATGTCAACCACTAGAGTGCAATAAGAAGACCCATTTGGGCCGCTCCTTTTTGCTCTCGTGTTACACCGTCTTATTCCTTGGTTATGCACACGGTATACTTCTCGAATGCTTTAAACATGGTATACCAATCGGCCCTATTGTGCAATATGGAGGTGAAATTCCTATCTATTTATTGGTGGGCTGAGTTTTATTATGACCGGGAAGTGAGGTTGTACTATGGAGATGGACATATTATGTCAACCACTATAGTGAAATAAGAAGACCCATTTGGGCCGCTCCTTTTTGCTCGCGTGTTACACCGTCTTATTCATAAGATCAGAGAAAATTGCAAGATTTTTCTTCATGCCTGGTATCTTAATGATGAGGTCATTGTAGGGGATTTAAGGGGCGTGGCTAAATCCCTTAACATCATTCTAGAGAAAAATCTAGTATTGGATTTTGAATTTAATATTCATAAGACTAAGATATGTTGGCCTTCGTGAGGTGACAACAAACTTCATGGGGGACTGTTCTTATCAAACATTGGGAGCCCTGTGTTGGAGATGAAATTGCTTAGGGAGATTGTTAGTTGAAATATAAATTTATTGAGGGGTTGTCCATGAAGAGAGTTGCAAGGGTTGTTGATTTAATGTATTTTCTATTGAACATGTGACTCCATACACAAGAGGGGGGAGGGGGTTGAATTGTGGAGGTATGAAAAACTTTGATTTAAAATAAAATCATTTAAAAAATTAGAGTTTAAAAACATTTTAAAACAAACGTGTAAATATGCAGCGGAAAAAAGAAATAGATGGAAAACCAAAGGAAAGAAAATAAGGTAAAAGAGACAAGTGAAAGAGAGAAACACAGGAGATATGTACATGTTCGACCTAATAACTTGACTTACTCTTGTCCCCGAGAATTCTTCTTGAGAGTATCCACTATCTTAAGAGCTTTCAATAGGATAAACCCATGAGAAAAATGGGATATTTATAGAGAATAAAGAGTGGGTGATAAAGTAGGATCAAGATCCGTTTTTTGGATGAAATGAAATGATAGATAAACTCTCTATTTATAGGTCAAGCTTTGTTTAAATTTAGAAACAATCTATCAGAGAAATTAATGACATAATCGATTATGCCAATAAAATATTTCACCTTAATAATCGATTGTTCAAGTCTCAAATGGAAGGTTTTAATATTTAGCTGTTACTAATTATTAAGAGATTTTCCCAATCAATTTTAGACTCAACAAAGTGAAAATAATCGATTAATTGATTATGGCTAATGGGTTATCCAATTTTGAAAAATCTTCCAATTTATCGGGAAATCTCCTAATTAGTTAGCTAGGCCTTAAAAACATTTTCAAGTGGGTTTCACAAAATAAAATAGACTTCTCAAAGGTTTTGTATGTGTGCGTGTGTGTGTGTGTGTTATGTGTGTGTTCTCTCTCTCTCTCTCTCTCTCTCTCTCTCTCTCTCTCTCTCTTCCTACGTGTGTGATTTCGACATAGTATTTTCAGAAGTACCCTTGTGCCCATACAAGACACTGATCACTCAGACAGACACAACCAGACGAGCTTTCATACTTCATCTCTTTCAAAAATCTGAAGCTTCAAATCTTCTCATCATTATATTTGAGTTTAGTATCACCCAAGAACCTTGAATGTTTAGCTTGATGAGGCTTGAGATATTTTCAAGTTTATCACCATCATCAAGTAGTTTAGAGGATAAACCGCTGACGAACCTTGAAACCAAAGTCTTCACTTAAATGTCGTTTGACAACCACATTGTTGACTTCAAAGAGATGAATTGAACTTCAAGAACATCTTTCAAAGGATAACTTGTTAAACACATATTGAGCATCTTTGACTGCTTGAGCTATCTTAAACAGATAAGGACTTCACTATATATCATTTGATATTACGTGTTGTCATCATTAAAACCAAATAATTAACCATTTGATTGCAGTTTTGATATCAACAAATTCAACCACCTTGAATCACCTTGATAATACATGCAAGCACATAAATACACATTTTCTCTCATAGTTAAGGGATCCACAGAGTAAGTTTCTTTAACTTCGATCTTGTATGGGTATTACTAAACTATTTTTTAGCCTAAGAATGTGTCAACTGATTCCCATAGAGGAGGAAGCTATTTGATTGAGAATGAGTTCCGAAGGTAAGTTGAATACATTGGGGTTGGTGGACGTCCTTTCTTCGAGGGAGGTTGAAGTTATTCGTTTGTACTTGGCAATAAGATGCATCTTATGCTTTGTGGCTTCCATGACCCAATCTTGAGTGTTACAAGATCATATATTGAGCAATAATAGGATATATGATATGGACTCCAATATAGACACAACTTTTCATGGTCAGATCCCCATCTTTGTACCAGTGTGCATTTATCCTTTGTTTTCAAAATAGGTCATCTTTCACAAGAAGATAATTCACGCATTTTTAAAATGCTGTTAAATAATTGATATTCCCTTCACGAACATGCAAACTAACATGTTTAATCTTTCTATGAAGATTCTCAATTTCTCTTCTCAAATTATGACAATAGTTTTTACTCTGCTTCATCATTCTTTCTCCACAAGTTTCGACTCTACCCACGCATAGTATTATTATTATCAACTTTATTCTTTTGATTAATAATAAAAATCATAAAACATTGTTCAATCAATCACACATTTTCAAATTTAAACTTATTGCATGTTCTATGTGATGTCCTAATTACTTTACATCGGAGAAGAATGAGATAATAATATGAGGTGGCAACAATTAAACACTTTATTTTTTCTTAAAAAAAAATACATCTATCATTATTAACTCGTGCTCGATCTATCTTTTCTTTAATTACTGTATTTGAACTCAGACTCTTGAACTAAATAAAGTGATACATCTGCATAGAAACATCCACCAAACTCGCAATTCTACCAAAAACAATTAATCAATCAATTTGGTCAATCAACTCTCCCTTTTTTTTTGCTCTTCCAACTTTTTATTTGTTTTTAATTATCTTGCTTTGTTGTGGCTAAATATAAAAAAAAATATAAAAAATAGTTAAAATTTTCCAAAATCTATGCATATGTATCATTTTATTTAGTTCAAGAATCTGAGTTTAGATAGAGTAATTAAAGAAAACTCCTTAGTACTAAATCTATGCAGATGTATCATTTTGGCATTTTTTTTCTTTACTCCTTAGTACTTATCCTGATTCTTGACACCTCAAGAGTCTCTAACTTTCTTATGACTCTTTACCATATTTTTGCTAGAGAAACTTTGCCTTTTACAATATTAAAACATAAAAAGCAAGAAAAATCATGCCTTCATGTGGTTGGGTTAAAAGTTAAAATCAAGTCAACTGGTGTATTAAACTCATTTTCTTGGTAGTCTCATGTTTTTATATAAAGGAATTATATTTTGATATTATTAATATTAGATAATATAAAATAATTTTACATATATATATTCAATTATATTTTGATTTATAAATATCTGTACAATATATATATATATATATATATATATATATATATATATATATATATATATATATATATATATATATATATATATATATATATATATATATATATATATATTAATTGAGTTAAATATGTATATTAATAATATTATGTATTAATTGAGTTAAATACTGATAATATTAAATTCAATTATATTATTTGAGTAATGCTAACTTGTGTTCTTAGGATACAAGTTAAAAAAATTATTTATAGAAAATTTATATTAAAAGATCTAATTCAAAAATTAATTATATATTTTTACTAAAATCAATATATAATTTTTAAAATAATACTTTTTTATTTAGTTCTTAACTTATGTCTCTAAGCTAGAGCCAAGTTAACATTACCCATAATGTTTATATATTAATGTAACATTAATATAAGTTATTAATATTCAGCTTTTTCTTTTTAAAAGTAAATCTATAATAAATGTCTCCGAAAACGTGATACCAAAATGAAATATAATTAAAGCACATATACAATCTTAATATTAACCTAAGGGTCATGCAAATTAATGTTAGTTAAGAATTTTTAATAAAAATATATTTTATGTTCAATATATTAAATATATATAGTATTTCTTTTATAAAATAAATTATTTTTATTTTTAATATATTAAATATATATATTGTTTAAAAACATCTTTTTAATCTCTTAAATAATATTCAACTTACTTTTTTTTAAATATCTTAACAAATATCTTTAAAAATACTCGATAGCATTTCTCTTAAATTAATTCATTTCGTAAATGTAAGGGATTTTAATATAAAGATATGAATTTAAATTTGTCACATCTGACTTATTTATTTTTAAATGATAAAGTTTAATCATTAAACTAAACTATTTGAAAAAAGTTTTAGTATATATTTGAAAAAATAGTACGTTAAAGAAAATCAAATAAAAAAGTTATTATTATAAATGATAATAATGTTTTTAGGTTTATTAAATAATTAATATATTTAATATATAATAATAATAATAAAATATTTTATTTAATCAATAAATTTTTTTTATATAGTAATGATCGGAAGGTATAGCTTTTATATTTTTGCATTATTAATTTTAAAACAGATTTATTTATATGTTTTAAAAGACCAAAGAGAACAGTAGTACAATCAGTTAATGTCTTTGTACTATACTCATATCTACAAGAAGCATCTAGCCAAGAACATAAACGAATCTTCCTCAAAACTAAAGTGACATTTTTACAAACAAATTTTTTTCCATCTTTTTCTATTATAAATTCAAGATATTTAAATCACGTTGTGATCTCCTATTTTTATTTTTAAATTATCAACATTTTTCATTTTATTAAATTTACATTTCTTTTGTTAAATTCTAACAAATATAAAATTCTATCGAATCTCTTTGATATGAATAAAATATAAATAATTTACAATTTTATATATATTTAAATTATTTATAAAAAATAAATAGTTATTCAAATCTTTATGATAGGTATAAATACAAATAGTTTATATGTTTTTTTTTTAAAATTATTTATTTATATAAAAAAATTAATATATAATAAATGTACCTTAATGATACCAAAATAAAATATAATTAAAGGCACATAGAAAATGTTTGTGTCATGATATGGTTTTAAAAAAACAAAGGGGATAGTAGTACTTTTTTTTAATACTTAATATAAACCACTTTTGACACCTAAATCACTAATGCCTTGGCACTATACTCACATCATCTACAAGAAAGCATCAAACCAAGCACATAAAGGAATCTTCCTCAAAAACCAAAAGGGCACTTTTGTAAACAAAAACTTTATCATTTTCACTATAAATTCTTGAACCACCACTTCACTTATTTTCACTACCTTCCATAGAGAAACAAAGAGAGATCAAGTGTTAGAAAATCTCAAAGAGTGAAAAGAAAGAAAAAAATGAGGCCAATAAATAGTGTATCATCATCAACAACATCAACAATATCATCAACCAATGTTATCAAGATATGGAAATCACCAATTCCTTATCTATTTGGTGGCTTAGCACTAATGCTCATTTTGATTTCAGTTGCATTGGTGATTCTTGTATGCAACTACAAAAAGCGCGGTTCTTCGTTGCAATCGTCGAATTCGGATGAAGAAATGAAACAAGGAATGTCCATGAATGTTGTGATGGTTAATTCCGAGCCTGAGGTGCTTGTGATTATGGCGGGAGAAGTTAAACCAACTTTTTTGGCAAAACCGATTATCAATTCTTCTTCGCCCTATTGCACGTGCGGAGCTGAATCAAGTTCGACTCAATCATCAGGATTAACGAACGAGGAAACGATAAGTAATTAAGTTGTTATTATGAGCAACAAAATTTTGGTGAAGTATAGAAAGCACTTCCTTTTCATGTTCAAGTGGTTTTGTGAGCACTTGGATATGATCTCACTTTGAAATGAGTTTTTAGTTTTTTATTTTTGGGATGAATTTTTGTTTTTGATAACGAAGGAATGCGACTTTGCTACTAATTATGTTTTTGGTTTTTCTGTTTAATAAAGTTTAATGATATAATGACTAATTAATTTTTATGACTCAGATTAGTCATCGTAGTCTTTCAACTTACATAATCGAATTTCTTAATTTCGTATTAGAGAAAGATTGAATACTTAATTATATGTATTTATAAGTTCAATCATAAATGAATACTTGATCAAGAATATTCGTTCTCAAATATTAACTCGAATTATCTTAGAAACAATATATTAGAAATCGATTTAACAAGAAAACTTCTGAACTATTTTTTTTAATGTAAACATATTCTTCTAATTTTGTTATCATTAAATATTTGGAATTACATTCTCTTGAACACAGTCCATGAGTTAAAAAAAAGAGTATAAATTTGCATGTCACATTGAAACAATATATATATTTTTTGTTTCGATTTAGCATATGATTCCATATGTTTTGTGTGTAAAAAATCCAAGAGAAAGGGATGACACGAAACGCAGAAGTGTGTATACATAGGAAGCAAAATCAAAGTTTATTTTATAAAGTGGGTCTTCACCAATAACCAAATAGAAACAATGTTTAGTGCTCTTTTTCATATAAAATATCAACATTCTCTTTTGAGTCTCAACTCTTGAGTTCTCAATAGAACATATCTTAGCAATATAAAATTATACATTTTAGGGAAATTCTCCTTAAACTAATACATGAATTTAAGATGAATGAGTATGTGATAAAATAATGATTGTGATTAATATATCTATAATGAGATTAAGATAAAGAAAAGGGAAAGAATAATATTTTGGTGGGTTGATGATGAAATTAATCAGCGGCTATAATTGAAGTCCTTAAACCCATCAAAGTCACATAAGAAAATGGTATAATGGATAACACAGCATCTAGGCATGTGAAAGTGGAACCCTTTTGTTTTTATGGCAAAATGTTGCTTTTCTTTCACTTTCTATCACCATTAATCATTTTGCATTACTCTTCAAATTTAGGCAGCGGCGAAACGCACTTGTTTTTTAATCTCTTTACTCTTTGCCTTTTCTACTTTTTTTTCATCAATCAATTTTGCCTTTTCTTCTTTTCTTTACAACTTGGTTCTTTTTTCTTTTATATATATATATATATATATATATATATATATATAACTGTTGTATCATTAATATTTTAATTTTAATTATTTGGGTTAATTATTTGTCTCTATTAAATTGATAATTTTTTAAAAACTCTATAAAAAAACGTTTGAATTTTTTCTTTGTCATGCGAAGATTCTTCTATTTTGTCATTCAAAAAATTTAATCATAAAAAATAATAATATAGTAGGGAGAGTTTTTCAAAAATCGTCAATTTAAAAATGGATAATTTAAATATTAATCATTTATAATAACTTTATATTTTAAAAATTATTGATGAATAAATTTATTAAGGGATCAAACAAGAAAATCTTCATATTCAAACTTTTCTATAGGAGATTTTTAAAAATCACTAATTTAACATGGACAAATAATGTAGTAACTCTAACTTTTTATATTAAATACTATCTTAATTTTTTTATATAAGAGACAATTTATTTAATTTATTTTTTATATTTATTAAATAATCAATATATTTAACCAGATTATAAATTATATATATTAATTATTCAATAAACTATAAAATTGTCTTTTATAAAAAGCAATTAAGAGAGATAGTATGATAGAAGGAATGATTTATTAAATGCTTTTAGTTGTGTGGTAATCGCTTTTGTTAAACGCGGCGACTCGGAATTGCAAATATTGGCCAAGTGGGAAGTCTACAAATTGAAATTTGAAACTTGAAAACAGCTAATAAATGTGATTAAGTGGGGATTAAAATATGCAAATTGGGTCAGAACCAAATTGATGTGACATAAAGTAAAGGACACATTTTAATGAATGTTAATTTAATTGGAAAAAAATAGACTCAGATAAAAAATGTGAGTTCCATTTAAAGATTAATGTAAAAATCTTATTACTCTCTCCCGTGGTTTTTTTACAAAAATAATCCACTCTTTTAAGGAAATTTCCAAAATATCCCTGGTTTCAAAAAAAGTCCCAAACTATCCCATTTTTAGGATGAGTCGCCAATTGAATTGAAGACTTCTCTTAAAACTTGAATGGAGGCGCCAATTGGCTAGGGCAGGTGCCCTAGCCAATCCAATTGGCGCCCTTGTATAGGTTTTAAGAGGAGTCGCCAATTCAATTGGAGACTCCTCATAAAATACAATTTTGGTGTTATAAATAAATGTGTTGTGTGAGTAAATGTTCCACATCTCACACAATCATTTGACAATCATGTTTGGTGTTCGTCGCCGATACGGTAAGGTGATTTATGCGAGAGACGAACCTCAGATGCTGATGCTGTTCTGGAACATCACTACGTTCGATCAACTGAAGAGGGAGCTGGTTCGTTGGTTAGATGGGTAAATACCATAAGGGGAAAAATTAGAAGTATTGAGAGACTTGACAGTATCTTTGGTTGGGTGCGAATGAAGACTGATAAGGATGCTAGGAAAATGATGTTCGATCAAGACGACATCAATTTGATTATTGTAATCAGTTATAAATATTTATGTTTTCAGATAGCGTATTTTGTACTGATGTTTGTTGTGAACCTCGTTGTAACAAAAACTTAATGATATATAATGATTGAAGGTTACAGAAATACAATGTTACAAAAAGCTTAAGACCTAGATGATGCTCCTCGATTGGGACAGTTGTTCTTGTTGTGTCCTGGTTGACGACAGATACTACATAATCTTATCATTTTGTTTGTGGAATCCATCTCTGTTCTGATACGTGTGTTGTTTGGCCTTCCTTTCTTCTTTCTACGCATCTCGTCACTGTGCCAAACAATATCACCTTCATATAGAGGCCAATAATCCTCCATTGGTAGTACTGAGAAGCTTTGATTATATACATTCATGATGGTGTTGGCCTTGTACACGTCAGATAAATGGCTGTAAGCATCTTGACGAGTATAAGCGCATGCTGCAATGACATGGGAGCAAGGTATACGGAAGGCCTGGAATTTTCCACAATCGCACCAACTTCTGTTTAGTCTAACAACGTAGGCTAAATTTGGTCTCCCCTCGTTGTGGTTCATTGTTTCCTGGACGCTGAAATTTTGCCTATGACGGTCAAAGACTGTTACAGCGTGTATGCTAGCTTTGATGCTCTCCTCTTTCATGACCTTCATGCAACACTCACTGAATACTTGCCCGGACATTAACACCGCACTCCAACTTTTACCTCTGGTTGCGAACATAGAAGCTAACCTATAATAGGTTGATCTTACCAAGGCGGTTATCGGCAGATTTCGAATTCCTTTGAATACCCCGTTCATGCATTCCACAATGTTTGTTGTCATGTGGCCCCATCGACAACCTTTGTCAGATGCCCTTGTCCACTTTTCTACTGGTATGTTATTTAGCCATCTCCATGCGTCTTCATTAGACAGTCTAATTTCATCACGATAATATTGAAATGACGGCTGAGTTAGAGCATACCCAGCATTCACCACCTTCTTGCGAAGATTCTTATCTTTTATAGCACGCATGAAGTTTTGTGCAATGTGTCTGATACAGTAGACATGGGTAGAAGGAGGATCATGTCATCCGTTGTCATGGTTTTTGTAGGCACTCTCAATGGCAACATGTCTATCAAAAATCAAACAGAGATTGGCTTGTGGAGCCACATGCGTTCTGAGATGTCGAAGAAAGAAACCCCATCCACCAGCCGTTTCACCTTCAACAAGAGCAAAGGCAATGGGAAAGACATTGTTGTTTCCATCTTGTGCAACCGCCATTCGATAACATACCTTCTAGAATCAGTGTGTTTCACTGTAAAATCAGCAGAGTTGTTCATGTGGAATTTTTTGATAGCCAGAACACATTCTTCTTTGGTACGAAACATGTCTCCCACCTTTAATTCGCCTTTTGATCTCAGATACGGATTATAGAAAACACTGTTGGATGTTTCATCGCCGTGGAGATCCATATTTGTCATATGTTGAGGCGGATTGTAGACATGACTAGGAGGTATTGGTGGTGGTTGATCATCATCTTCATCGTCGTTGTTCAACATGTGATCAACCTGTATCTCGGTCTCCTCTTCTTCTTTATCAACGACGTCCACTTCTGCTTCTGCTTCTGGGTTGAATTCATCTGACCATTGTGGATCATCTTCACCAGATTCATCCTGACCGGTTAGTTGAGACTGTTGAGATGGTATACATGGTTGAAGAGTAATGTATAACTCAATACAGTTGCAGCCTGAATGTTCATGACTAACAAACATGTATTCAACATCTTCATCGTCTCGTACCTTAAGGGGGAAATACTTACATTGACTATTCTCAA
The DNA here is from genome assembly GCF_024323335.1 of Lathyrus oleraceus. NCBI lineage: Eukaryota > Viridiplantae > Streptophyta > Magnoliopsida > Fabales > Fabaceae > Lathyrus > Lathyrus oleraceus. The sequence goes on from NC_066581.1 coordinate 507,386,082, forward strand.
AAAATATTGGATTTTGATATGTGATCTTTGACACAATACCCGATCCTATACAGGATTGTATTTTTTTTTCAAATGCAAGAATGTTGCGTTTCTCTTGATCGTGAGTCTAATGGTATCGGTGTTTCGAAAACAAAAACCATATAGCTCAGACTCGTATGTTTCACCGTTGCAGTGAACGTTGACACTATATAATGATGAAGATGAAATTGTGCAGATGAAAACCATTTTCTTACTGCAGATGAATGTGAGTGAAGTGTCTTGGATGTTGATAGTAAGACACTTAAATAGAGGAGTGAAGTGTCTCACATGCTAGCTAGTTCGAAGTGACGTGTCGCACATGCAAGCTACTCCGAAATGACGTGTCGCACATGCAAGCTACTCCGAAATGATGTGTCGACCATGCAAGCTACTAAGAAGTGACATGTTCAGCATGCAAGAGACAAGACAGCCACGTGTCAGACATGCAGACACACACTCCAAATGAATTGGCGCCCCCACTCATTCCTTGCACATGGGCGCCAATTCAAGTGGAGACACCATGCATTCAGACCTCGAAACCAAGCAACCATCGATGCATACTGAAGACTATGCCGAATTGTCTGACTACCTCAACAGACCTTCTCCTGTACTTTGTAGTGACGCTCCTGGCCCCTCAGATGCTCAAACACCGGTACAGAATCGTCAACGTGGGTTAGGGCCACGGGTTAGGGTAGCTAGAGGATGTGGGACCGGAGGTCGGTTAGGTGATCTCGGTCATCACCATTAGGTTTCTTTGTGTAAACGAAAATTTTTATTAATATCAAGTGGTCCTATATCAAATTTATCTATCACGTATACCATATAACAAAAAATTGCATTTTAGGAGGAGTCTCCAATTGAATTGACGACTCCTCTTAAAACCTACACAGGGGCGCCAATTGGATTGGCTAGGGAACCTGCCCTGGCCAATCCAATTGGCGCCTCCATTCAAGTTTTAAGAGGAGTCTCCAATTCAATTGGCGACTCCTCCTAAAAGTGGGGTAGTTTGGGAATTTTTTGAAACCAGAGGTATTTTGGGAATTTCCTTGAAAAAGTGGGTTATTTTTATAAAAAAACTCTCTCCCGTAATATAAATGTTTCATTTATAATTTATCTTCGTCTCAAAATAATTATCCTTTTATGAAATTAATGCAATATTTATTATTATTTTTTCACTATCATACTCTTATTTATTAACTTTTACTTTATCCACCACTCATTTAACTATAATTAATAGGGGTATTCTAGTAAATGATATTAATTTTATCATCAAAATAAATACATTCAATCATTTTCTTAAAAACCGTGAATTATTTACATGAGACATTTTTTATAAGACGGAGGGAGTAATAAATAAAGGGTCATGCTAACCAATGTCCCGACGTTAAGAATTCTAAATAAAGAAAATATGTTATATTCACTTTATTGGATATACACAATATTTTTTTAAAAAGTTAATTATTTTTATTTTTAATGTATTGAATACACATATATTTAGAAAAAAAATATTTTTTTAATCTATTAAATAATGTTCAACTTACCATATTAATCTTTTAATCAATGTCCAAGAGCACCCGTTAGCATTTCTCATAAATAAAAGATAAATATTTTGTAAAATTTGATATTTATTTTATTTTTGGTCAGTAAGAATTCTCTCCACTTTATTTTTTTAAAAGAAGTGTCCTTTACTATAATTTTTGTGTATAAATATGAAATTAAAGTAAAGATTCTCTCCACTTATCTTTTGCTAAGCTCTTCAGCTAAATTCATTAATCAAATTGTTTGACATGCACTAAGTGATGTTGTATGCACTAAGTGATGTTGTTATGTATTCAACTTTACCTTAAGGGGTTTTTAGTGTTGTTTTCTTCCTTTAACACAAGAGATTGGTGTTCCTCATACCAAGATTATGTATCATGTAGTGGATTTTCTATCCTTTAGTTTATCACATCAAATTGAATCTTTGTATCCTGTCGTTATAGTTTTTCCTTTCATCTATTGTTGAAAACTAGATTTCACAATCAATTTCTCCTCTAATGTACCTCATAATTCTCTTCACTTGTACTAGATGAGATGTCTTGAGAATCTCTATGAATATTCTTGTGATCCCCTATACTGTATGCAAAATCAGGTTTTGTGTTGCAAGGCACCTCAATGATCCAATAAGCTTCTTGTACTGGGTTAAGTCCACATCATCTTCGTCTATATTATTTGTTAATTGAAAGCCTTTGTTCAATGAGTGTTAGTGAGAAATTGTAGTATTCCCTCTTAAATCGAGAATTTCAACAACATATCTTCTTTGATGCATCAACATAACTATAGCACTTCTATGGAGTTCAAGGCTAAGAAAATATGAGATGTTGCCAAGATAAGTCTTCTCAAAATCCTTCATCATATCATGTTTGAATACACGAATGTAACTTTCATTGCTTCTGGTGATCAACAAGTCATTCATATGCTCTAACACACATTTAGTAAAGATAGTTTCATTTAGGACCCATATATTCTCTTATTACATCCTCTTGGTCTTTTCTTCAAGCCTGCGGTGCTTTCCTCAACTAATATACTTTTGATTCTTGGTTCTTCACCTCAAAACTAAGAGGTTGTGCAATAAACATCTTTTCATCTAGGAGACCTTACGAAATATATATTCTACATATATTTGACACATAGACCGGTTATTGATGTTGGTCATGGTAATAACAAGCATGGTTCTTACGATTCTAGCATCTCATGCAAAGACTTCTTCAAAGTCAGTGCATTCTTTTTGAAGAATTCTTTTTGCTACAAATTTGACCCTGAGTTTAATCATGTCATTTTTAGGAATCAATTTTACCTTGTATACCTACTTGACACAAATGGTATTCTTTCTTGGTGGTACTACTGCAAAATACACCTATCGTAATATGTTATTACCTTGACTCTTCAATCAACCGAAGTAATATCTCTAATCTAGGCGCCTGCATTTTTTTTTATTAAAAAACTTTTCACTATGGTTCATACTAGTAACTATGGTGATATGTTAAAGATTACAGACTTCGAATCCTAGCACCAACAATTTTCTTTTTTGGGTTACAAAATGAGAGTGTCACTTACAATCTTATATTTATATTAAAATTAAAATATCTTTCATCACTGTCTAAAAAAACCGTTTTGAAATGTGCCTACATTTCATCACGGTCGTTTTTATCAACCGTAGTGAAAAGTATAACTTATATTTAAGCGAAAGTTCTCTCGTTCAGGACAAAACAAACGTCTCTCTCATAAAACATAACTTTAACATCTCTCTCACGCATTATCATAATCTCCATGAACGGTTGCATACCATTTATTCGCAAAACCCTAACATATCTTCTTCAACTCTTATGGATCAAGGAAAGGTGTTACACAAAACTCATTTCTTTCACTTCCTCTTCACACTTCAGGTACGTGACGTATTTCCACCTTTCATGTTATGAGTTGTGATATTTTTTATGTTTTTGTTGGCATATGTTAATGTTTTTGTTGAACTATGTTGTATGTTATTTAAGGTATGTTGTTGTTGATAAAAATTGTATGTTGTTGATGATTTTGTTTTTGCTGATAAAAGTTGTATGTAGTTGTTGATAAAAGTTGTATGTTGTTGATGATTTTGTTTTTGTTGATAAAAGTTGTATGTTGTTGTTAAGATATGTTATTGTTGATAAATATTTTATTTTGTTGATGATTGATTTTGTTGATAAATATTGTATGTTGTTGTTAAAGTTGTTTTTGTGTAAGGTAAGTTGATAAAAGTTGTGTTATTGTTGATGTTTTTATTATTTTTAATGATATACCTTGTATATTGCAACTTTCATTACGTTCAATCAACATGTCATAGAAAATGAGTTTATTATGTCGTATATGGTTTGAGTATTTTCTCAATCTCTCACTGAATACATAACCTTTTGAATCGAATTAGAAAATAATAGTATGAAAAATTAAGTTATGTTAGAAAAAAATTACATTAATAAATGTTTTACATGCTTTATTCAGGCCATTATTCGTATCTCTCTCTTTGACTATTAGAATTTGGTTTAATGTTTATAGCCCTTCAATCAACACTTCCTTTTTTACTAGTTCATTCTGCAAAGTTAATACAATACATAATGAACCAATAAAAAGGATGTGTTGATTGAAGAACGACAAGCATTAAACCAAGTTCTAAAATAAACATTCTTCATAAGTTATAATAAACTCAAGTGAATACATCATAACAGTGGCTAGTTATAATTATGGTGAAATATGATACGCTAAGTCTTTCACTACCGTTATAACGTTCAACCGTGGTGAAATGTTGAACAATCTCTTAAAATTCTGGCGTTGGGTATCGAACCCCTGACCTCCATGTTTTACTACAATTGTTTTTTACAATCATAGTGATATGTAACACATCTACTGAGTTTTTACTACGGTTACTAGTCTATGGTGGTAAAGCTGACACATACTACCACACCCTATGTTACCAAGGTTGGTCAACCGTGATCATACCCATTTTCTATCTGTGGTGAAAGGGTCTTTTTGTAGTAGTGTGACAAGTCTACTAACTTCCAATTTTGATTTTTTTTCAAGGATTAAATATGTTTGTGATCCTCCTAAATATCTCATATTTCACTTGTAGTCCCTCAAAAAATTTCCTTCAAAGAATTGTCCTCCTAAAATTTTTCATCCACACTTTTGATCCCTCATGTAACTTAGCAACGATTTTTACAACCCAGGGACCGAATTAGCGACGATAGTTACAACTCAGGGACCGAATTAGCGACAGTTTTAGTGACAGTTTATTACTTAGCAACTGAATTAGCGATGATTTTAGCGACGATTATAGCAGAAGGGACCAAAAGTGTGGTTGGAAATTTTTAGGAGGACCATTCTTTGAATTTTTTTTGAGAGAATAAAAGTGAAATATGAGATATTAAAGGAGGACCACAAACTTATTTAACCATTCTTTCAATTAATTCTAGTTCTTCCTTCATTGTATTTATCTATTTAGATTTATTTAATACACTATCTGTATTCACTAGTTCATATTCTACAAAAAATTCAATTCATTCCACAGTTCTTATTATTTTGTGTAATCTCACAATATTACAGGGAAGTTACTTTGTATAATTGATTTCTCATGTTAGTTTGAAATGGTGATTCATTGTTGTTGCTTGACTCTTCATACATCATATTTATTCATCACCAGATTGTTCTTACCTCCAATTGAATCTAACTAAACTGGTCCACATATGTAAAAATACGCCACATAAGGTGTAATCTTTGTATTTGTTTTTAAATATTTCTGAAGGTACATTTATGTTGCTTGCATTAGACACATTCTTCACACACTTATGTTGGAACTAATATCTTCACGAGCACATAATTTATTTCAATGTAGTAAAAGTATCATTCCACTAGGGACTAATGTGATAAGTGATTCTTTCTTTCTTTCTTGCTGATTAGCTAAAACGAAATCAATATGTTGTTGTATAGTTATTTTATAGATTAAAATTTTAACAAAGACTAGTCCTAGGATTATGATTTTTATTTAAAATGGACCATGTATATCATCATTCATACTCTGTCAGGGTGTTATGAAAGTTCTCATAAATGAATTTGGAATTAAGATTTACAGGGGTGTATTATTTAGATAGTCCCTATAATCCTACAACTATAGGAATCTACTCACTCATGGTGGTGATAAAAAAACATGGTAATAACAAAAAACAAATGCATAGGTAAGTTAAAATGACGATGAGATAAAGAAATAAACAAAACCTAAATTGTAGAGAAAAATAAAAGTACAATAGTGAATAACATTCAGGAAGCAAAATAGACTTGGAAGTGAAAAAACAAAACAGAAGAAAACCAAGAGGTCCTGAAGGAATTACGGTAAAGGCCTAGGAGAATTATGACTGTAATGGTTATTATGGTCTGACAGTAATTCTTATTGTTTTGGCTGGAAATCTTTCTTTTTTCGCTGACCTATGACCATTACAACCATAATAGCAGTTATAGGATTATCGTAGTTCCCATTGTTTTTGCGCCAACATTTCTTCATTCTTCCTCCGTTTACTTGTGACACGAATCTCTCATGCTTAGCTTATACATCTATTGAATATGGGTTTTGATATTTCATTCCTCTTCATACTCCTAAAATACAATAGAAACAACAAAGTGGAAGTGAAAAGATAATAAAACAAAGTGGAAGTGAGAAGATAATAAAACAAAGCGAAATAGATAATAAAATGATAGAATTAGACAGCTAAAGACGATAAAAGCATACTATAACTTAAATGGAAAATAGTTTTGACATCATGCCTTGTTTGTGCGTAAGATTAAGATCCTTGAAATTAATTTGTCAAGACCTATATTGCCAAATCTATTATTATCTACTTGAAATTATGCATAGACATTTATGCTTCATCACATCAAATTTAATCCATAAGTTTCTATTCTTTGACGTGAAATCCTTTAAGAATAGTTTTCCCTTTGAATCATGTACTCTAATAATCTCATATTTTATAGAAATCTTGTAATTTTTCTTAAGCTACTAAGCAATTCTTATAAGATTACACTTCATATCAGGAATATATAATACTTCTAAAATTAGGGATTGTTCACCATTTATTCTTTTAACTAAGACATCACTTACTCACCTAACTTATACTGTGATGCCATCTATAAATTTCACCTTGTTCTTTAATGTATAATTGAGCCTCAAAAACTAATTTCTCCTTCCATTTATGTGAGTTGAGCACCCAATATCCAAGAAAAAATGATCATTAACTTTCATTTATTCCTTGGTTATGACCATTAACAAGATTGTCAAATTTATTCTTTCCTTATCTTCTTCTAGTGTTGTTCTCGCCTTTTTTGTTATAACTTCAGCTTTCTTTATTATTGCATCACTTTGTGTTTGAATAATTGTTGTCTTGCTGAGAATTTATTTCATAGGAATTTTGGTGACCGCCTTTTCCCTTATTTCATGTCCATTTCCATTTACCTTTATTTTCTTTATTTCGTTGTGCTTGCATTGCTACTCCTGCCTTGCCTTTTTCATATCATTTCTCATTTATTCTCTACTGATGAGGATAAAGGGATCAATAAACACTACGCCAAAAACTGGAATAGACAGCGCACCTTAGAGGGCGCTTTCTTAATGAAGCGCACTCTAAAGTGAAGAGAAAAATAAGGAGGAATAGACAGCGCACTTTAGAGGGCGCTTTTGAAACAAAGCGCCCTCTAAAGTGAAGCAAAAAAATAATGAGGAAATGGAGGGACACCAATAGAGGGCGCGTTTATGAAAGCGCCCTCTAAGGGTACCCTTAGAGGGCGCTTTTAAAAAAGCGCTCTCTAAGTCCATGTACAACAGCGCACTTTAGAGAGCGCTTGTGTAACAAAGTGCCCTCTAAAGTGAAGCGAAAAAATAATGAGGAAATGGAGGGACAACAATAGACGGCGCGTTGATGAAAGCGCCCTCTAAGGATACCCTTAGAGGGCGCTTTTAAAAAAGCGCTCTCTAAGTCCATGTACAACAGCGCACTTTAGAGAGCGCTTGTGTAACAAAGCGCCCTCTAAAGTGAAGCGAAAAAATAATGAGGAAATGGAGGGACAACAATAGAGGGCGCGTTTATGCAAGCGCCCTCTAAGGATACCCTTAGAGGGCGCTTCTAAGGAAGCGCTCTCTAAGTCCATGTACAACAACGCACTTTAGAGGGCGCTTTATTACAAAAGCGCTGTCTAAAGTGAAGCGAAAAAATAAGGAGCAATAGACAGCGCACCTTAGAGGGCGTTTTTTTTCCACAAGCGCCCTCTAAGGTCCCGTTTAGTAAACATTAAAATTATAACATACTGCGCGTTTTGTTATTTCACTCTCTGTTATTTTCGTTCTTTTTCACGTTAGGGTTCTAAGGCGTTCTCCTTCCACCTCTGTTAGATCTACGACGTTTCCTCCTTCTGGCACCAAAGGTACGTTTGTTTCGTTTTAGCTTTGCCCTATTTCTTGCTTTGTTTTAGCTTTGCCCCATTTCAGTTTTTTGTTATTGTTGTCTATGCGTTGTCTATGCTACGTTTGTTTCAACCTGTAAAGTTTCAATATTCATAGTCATTTTAAATTTGATAGCGCATGCGTTAAATTTCAAGCCCTACGTTTGTTTGGGTTTATTAGGCAATTTCAAGCCCTATGAATATCTGATTTTGTGTCAACACCAATATCATTAGAAACCTAGGTCCGAATGTGTTTGAACTCTTCTGAAATTGTTTTTTGTTTATTCTAATTAGTAATGGATAATACATGGATGTCTTCCAATCGATTGTCGAGAGAGTACGAGAATGGGGTATTAGAATTCGTTAAGTTTGCCGTTGCGAATGCCGAAGACCCCAGTAGAATGATATGTCCTTGCTTGGGTTGTTGTTATGGGAAACTGGTTGACGAAGTTCAGTTGACATCGCATCTAATGAGGCATGGAATTGATCGAAGTTATACATGTTGGAATTTGCATGGTGAGAAAAGTAACGAAAATGTTGAACCGGGGGATAGTACGACCTATGCCTCAAACTATAGTGGCGCAGATACATACTATTGTGATCGAGTTGCAGAGATTGCAGAAGCACTTGAAGGAGATCTTAAGGATTGTCCCGAAATGTTTGAGAGGTTGGTAAGTGATGCAGAGAAACCTTTGTATGATGGTTGCACTAAATTCACAAGATTGTCTGCGGTATTAAAGTTGTACAACTTAAAGGCGGGCAATGGGTGGTCGGATAAAAGTTTCACAGAGTTATTAGCCCTTTTGAAAGATATGCTTCCTGAGGATAATGTTCTTCCCAATCGAACATATGAGACCAAAAAGATGTTGTGCTCTATTGGCATGAGCTATGATAAGATACATGCATGTCCAAACGATTGCGTTTTGTTTCGAAATGAGTATGCATCGTTAAATGAGTGTCCTAAATGCGGTGTCTCGCGATATAAGAACAAGTTGTCTCCAGCAAAGGTCTTGTGGTATTTTCCTGTTATTCCGAGATTTAGATGCATGTTTCGTAGTGAAACCGATTCAAGACACTTGACCTGGCATGCAGATGAAAGAATTATAGATGGAAAGTATCGACATCCGGCAGATTCACCACAGTGGTTGAAAATTGATAATGATTATCCTGAATTTGGAGAAGAATCAAGAAACCTTCGCTTGGCATTATCTACTGATGGAATGAACCCACACGGTATCCAGAGTATCTCACACAGTACGTGGCCTGTGATTATTATGATTTATAACCTACCTCCATGGCTATGTATGAAGCGTAAGTACATGATGTTGTCTATGTTGATTTCTGGACCTAAACAACCAGGGAATGACATAGACGTGTACTTGAAGCCCTTAATCGAAGATTTAAAGATTTTGTGGGAGACCGGTGTGGAGGTTTATGATGGATATAGGAAAGAAAGTTTCAACTTGAGGGCGATGTTGTTTGGCACAATTAATGATTTTCCTGCATACAGAAATCTATCAGGGTATAGCATAAAAGGTCAATGTGCGTGTCCTATTTGTGAAGATAAAACAGATTGGAAGCGCTTGGAGTTTGGTCAGAAGAATGTCTTTCTCGGTCATCGGAGATTCTTAAATTCAAATCATCACTACCGTGGATGGAGAAAGGGGTTTAATGGAGAGACAGAACAAGGCAGAGCTCCACCTATATTGACAGGTGATCAAATTTTTGAAAAGGTGAAAGATTTGGATACTCAGTTTGGCAAGCCTTTTGCCCACACACTTGTCAAAAGTGGGTGGAAGAAGAGGTCAGTTTTTTTTGAATTGCCGTATTGGAAGTCCTTGTATGTGAGACATTTTCTTGATGTTATGCATATTGAAAAAAATGTATTTGAAAGTGTTATTGGCACGTTACTCAATATACAAGGAAAGTCTAAGGATGGCCTTAAGGCAAGAAAGGACTTGATAGCGATGGGAATAAGAACTGAATTAGGACCCTTGAAGAAAGGAAAACGAACATATCTACCGCCTGCTGCTTATACTCTATCTAGAAAGGAGAAAAAAACATTGTGTAAGTTTCTAAGTGAAGTTAAAGTTCCAGAAGGGTACTCTTCAGATATTAGAAGACTTGTGTCTATGAAAGACCTCAAGTTAAAGAGTTTAAAGACCCATGATTGCCATGTTATAATGGAACATTTTCTCCCAATAGGTATACGTTCTATTCTTCCAGAAAAAGTAAGAAGCTCTATAACTAAGTTGTGTTCTTTCTTCAAGTCAATTTGCAGTAAGGTGATCAATCCTGCGATCTTACCAATGTTGCAAAAAGAAATCGTTATTACTTTGTGTGAGCTTGAAATGTTTTTTCCTCCATCATTTTTTGACATAATGGTACATCTAGTTGTTCATCTTGTGAAAGAGACACAATTGTGTGGACCAGCTTATATGAGATGGATGTACCCTGTTGAACGTTATATGAAAATATTAAAAGGGTACGTGAAGAGCCGAAGTCGACCAGAAGGTTGTATGGTTGAAAGATACATTGTTGAAGAAGCGATTGAGTTTTGTACTGAATATTTGTCTAATGTTCAGTCAATCGGACTCCCCAAGTCTCAGCTTGTCGAAAAGAAAGAAGGAAAAAATCTAATTGGAAATAAAATCGTGGCAGTATCAAGGGTCGAACGGGATCAAGTGCATTTGTATGTTCTGCACAATGAGAATGAGGTTGAGCCGTATGTTGAAATTCACAAGGATGTTCTCCGAGGTTTAAATCCCAATAGAAATGAAAATTGGATAGTACGAGAGCACAATCGATGTTTTATACCTTGGTTTAAGGATCATATTTATTCAAAGTATTATTCAGATCCCGCTTCAATAACAGAAAGGTTGAGATGCTTAGCATATGGTCCAAGTTTCCATGTTTTTTCTTATAGCGCATACGCGATTAATGGATACACATTTTATACCAAAGAACAAGATGATAAAAGTACTATGCAGAATAGTGGTGTCACCGTGGTAGCTGAAGCAATGCACATATCAAGTGTGAAGGACTTAAACCCCAAATTTGCAAATCTGTCGTATTTTGGTGTTATCGAGCGCATTTGGGTGTTTGATTATGAGAAGTTTCAGATTCCTATATTTGGTTGCAAGTGGGTTGAAAATAATAACGACATTCGAATGGATAAGTCAGGATTTTTGCAAGTGGATCTTAATAGGGTGGGATACAAAGATGAGTCTTTTATTCTAGCCTCTCAAGCTAGACAAGTGTTCTATGTCAATGATCCGAAAAGTACGAAATGGTCTATAGTTCTTTTTTCCAACAAAGTAATTGATGAAAACACTGGAGATCAAGGTGATGATATTGATGTTGAGATTGAATCGTTTACCAGAAATGATCAAGATGAGAATAGTATATCAAATGTTTCATAATTAGAAATGATCATAATGAGGGTATTTGGATCAATCCAACCGTCCGTGTTGTTAAGAGACATGTAGAACATATTCCAACCAAGAAAAGAAAGAGAACTTAGTGAAAAAGGTACAGGTCAAATGATTTTAATTGTTTTCTTTATTACAGGTAAAATGACTTTTATGATTTTAATTGTTTTTACATTTGTCATCTGATTTTAATTGTTTTCTTTTTTACAGGTAAAATGGCTATTATGAAGTCAATCATTTGTGCAAGGGGCAAGGGATGCTCGAAAGTATCAATTGATATTTGTTTAGATGATGATGCTGGATATTTGAAAGTATCCCTCTACGACATTGGTTTCCTTGTTCGACAACATATTCCGATTACATGTGATAATTGGAGAAGTCCGGACTTGAAGGTTGGCAAAGAAAAAATATGGTCGGAGATACAGGCTTGTGTCTCAATAGAGGATGGGTATCTACTTAAAGTTACTTTTGTAGTGGTCCAAAAGAGACATCACACCCGTCTCTTTCCTGTCAACCCCAAAGAGACCGATAGAAGTGGAAAAATTATGCCAGGTTTTTTCAATATATTTCTCAATGCAGCTGGTATATATTATCATTTGAATTTATCACTTTTTGCTGATTTTGTTGTTCTAAATTGTCAAAGGAACCGTGGTAGACACCGGCATTTGTCACCCTAGGGAATTTGATTTTTACCTTAACAGCCATGCAGGAATTCAGGTAATATTAGCTATGTCATTTAACTTTATGCCATTGTTTACTATTTGTTGCTCAATCGCCTTTTGACAGTTCTGTGTTATTTGCATTTGGACGTGTTCTTTTTGTAGGGGACTACTTATGCTGCCATCTGTTGTTTTGGTTGAGCCTTATTTTGTATGGATGTGCGATAGAACTACTAGACAGCTTTTGGATATACAGAACATGTTTGCCACCATGGGTGGATGGGCGTTTTTGTTTAGTATTGGTTAGAACTACTAGACAACTTTTGGATACAGTGGTCACTGGGTGTTGGTTGCTATGTTTTATTCTCTTAATTGTAGTACTTTGAGAATATGTTGTTGTATATTGTTGATCAAAGAATCATATATTAATGTTGTATATATGGAGGATTAATGTTGTATATAAATGGATTCATGTTGTATATATCAATGGATTAATGGTGTATAACATTGGATTAAAGGATGAAATCAATATGAATTTTACACTTTTGCAGCATGCGAACAGGTTACCAAATAAATATATATCCACTGTTTTTCAAACAAATTTTTTTAAAATAACTAACACATTAGAGAGCGCTTTGTCCAGAAAGCGCCCTCTAAACACTTTACAATGACAACTTTAGAGGGCGCTTTTTCCTGAAAGCGCCCTCTAAACACTTTACATTGATAACTTTAGAGGGCGCTTTTTCCTGAAAGCGCCCTCTAAACACTTTACAATGACAACTTTAGAGGGCGCTTTTTCCTGAAAGCGCCCTCTAAACACTTTACACTGACAACTTTAGAGGGCACTTTTACCAGAAAGCGCCCTCTAAGGTGTCCCTCTATGGACCACTCCAGAGGGCGCTTTTTTCTTAAAGCGCACTATAATGTGGCCACTTTAGACAGCGCTTTCTCCAGGAGAACAAAGCGCTGTCTTTACCTATGCCAGCGCCAGATTAGAGAGCGCTTAAAAGCGCTGTTATAGGCCAAAATAAGCGCCCTCTTTTCCCTTATTTGGCGTAGTGAAAGTTAATTTTTAGTCATGCTTGAAATATCTCTTGATTCTTTTATAGCCACAACTACGTGATCAAATCTCCATGACAAAGACCTTATAATATTTCCAACCATACATTGATTTGAAACCTTCTCATCATAAGTTTCATTTGATTCGATAACTTCCAAGTTCTTGCAAATAAATCAATGATGTTCCAAACACTATAAGGGAGGGGGTGGGAATGTGATTTTTTGATTTCGAAATCTTTTAGAAAAGAACTTGATTTTAAACAATGAAAAATATCAATAATAGATAAATAAAGAGGTAGGATAAAATAGATTACACCAGAGATTATCCTGGTTTGACCATAAACCACGCAACCTATTATAGTCCCCAAGCATTTCCACTTGAGATTTCCACCAACACAACTTAAGTTTTTACACAAGTTCAACTCAAAAAACTTACACCAACAACTTGTGCTTTTACACAAGTTCAACTCAAAAGCCTTACACCAAGATTTTTAAAGGTTTAGATTGAAACCTTAAAATCTATTACAACATCGTAAGATAATTAAGCCCTTGAATATGCAAATTTAGCAAATAACAGAAAAATCACAACTCTCAGATGAAACTTTTCACTCTCTCAACACTAAGGAAAATTCTAGTGAGAAAACTTATTGAAAACAGAAGAATGAGTGATATAGGAAAGTTGATAATTCATAAAATTAGTATGTTTAGAAGTGAAGAAAGCAATTCTTTATACATGAAACAATTTGGCCAAAATGACAATAATACATGGGTCTGGTCGCTTCTTAACCGATTAAAACATCAACTTAATCGACTATGTTAATCAAGAAAATGAAACCCTAGTATGAGACACCATTCAATCAATTAAAAAGGTTGGCTAATTGATTAGGAGACATTACTTTTGATTTAATTGATTATGTGAAAAGCCTAATCGATTAAACAATTGAGTTTTGCTTCCTAGTTGATAAGAATTGCTTCTTAATGGATTATGTACTTGCTAGGATTGGTTTTAAGAAGTTTTAAGAAATAAATGAAGAGTTTTAAATACTTTTGATGTGTATTTTATTTCCTCAGTACTTCAAGACCTACTCTTTCTTAAATTACATTCAACTAATCAAAACACAAGACAAAACACTAATCACGAGAATAGGCGAGCTTTGACAACTTCACAACTTCAATTCATTTCTATTACTTTGTTTAGATCCTTTCGTTAGAACATAAAAACTTTTACTTGTAATTTCTTCTTTCACAATCAAAACCTTTATAAGACATTAACTTGTACAACATATACAACCATATTCTCCCTTTTTTATAATGACGACACATTTTTTGGAGGTGGTAAAACAGAAAAACATAGATAAAATATGGACTTGTTAAGCTCTCCTCACATATAAAGAGATTATACTATAATCCCCTTGAGAGTATACTTCTCCCTCTTTGTTATTATCAAAATGCAGGAAAGACATAGAGAAACAAAAAACAACACATTAAATACAAATATCACATTGAGAAAAGGAAGAAGAAGTAGGAGAAGAATAACTTTAAAAACTTAATCCATGCATGATTGTTTTAATATTCCTAACTCATTTCTTATAAAAATAACTTTTATTCAGGACAAGGTTTTGTAAAACTATTTTCCAATTGTTTTGGTGAACACATGGACTCAATTATGTAATCCCATTTTTCAACATGATCCCTAATGAAATAGTACCTAATCTCAATGTGTTTTTTAGAGATTGAAGTACCAAATTCTTTGCGAGGTTTATGGTTCTAGTGTTGTTGCATTTTATCAGGACGTTTATGAGATTAACTTCAAAATCACTTGACATTTGTTTCATCCAGATATCTTACGCACAACAACTAACCATTGTGACATATTATGCTTTAGTTTTGGATAATA
This sequence comes from Lathyrus oleraceus, assembly GCF_024323335.1. Lineage (NCBI taxonomy): Eukaryota > Viridiplantae > Streptophyta > Magnoliopsida > Fabales > Fabaceae > Lathyrus > Lathyrus oleraceus. The sequence continues at coordinate 507,401,138 of NC_066581.1, forward strand.
CAACACTTGCTTGTTTCTCGATATTTTAGGAGACAAGCGAGTTCCTAAGAAAGTGACATGTATCACAAGTAATTTTTTGATCCAATTTACAACATGTGAAATTGGAATCAGAGTATCCAACTAAAGCATAATTTGTCATTTTGGGGTACCGTAACCCATAAGTGGTGGTCCTATTAAGATACCTCATAATGCGTTTGACGACAGAGAGGTGTGATTCTTTGGGGTTTTCTTGAAAATATGTGTCGCATCCTGCGAAAAAAACAACCGGCGGGACTCAAATAAAAACACAACACAGAGCCGCCACTGCGCATTATTTATCCCAAGATAGGGAAAGGAAACGCTCAGAGAAACCTGGAAAGGAAATGGTCTTGCGACCAAAGAGAAAGGGTAAGGGAGTCGGTTACGCAAGGGGAAGGTATTAGCACCCCTCACGTCCGTCGTACTCGACGGGATCCACGTTCTAAAATAAAGAATAGGTTGCTAAAACATCACACACACACACAAGGGAACGCAGGTGGGGTTAATAGAAGGGAGCTCGATAGGACGTCGCATCCTATGCCTACATATCTTGTCTGGAACATCACACAACATCCAATGTCCAAACAGAATGAATTCCATCAAAAGCATACCAAAACAATTCCAAAAATCCTCAAATAATTTACACCTAAACAGGACATATTCAAGGTATAGCATGTCAATTTTCAGCTCAATTGGACAAAAGGAACTATGTCAATGAAAATCAAGAAATCCAGACACAATTATTCAAGCCAATTCATAGCACCAACACAAGCATTCACTTCAAAAATTCATAAGTCAATGAAAACAATAAAGAAATGAATGGGACCAAAAGCATCATGTCCTATCATGTGTCTATAACCAGCATACCAAATTTCATCATCATCCAATACCATATGAGGATTTCACAAAGATAATGCCAACATGTATCACATGGACTTGCACATTTGACCAACAGAGATGAAAAATACCGATCAAATTGAAAATGCCACATAAAAATCCAGAAATATTCACATAGCATCTTAACATGTTAATGATCACACATATAAAATTTCAAGCTATTTCAACAAGCCTAGGTCATGAAAATAAATCCAGAAGGTTGACCTAGCTAGGTGTGACACAAATTGTCACACCTAGATTCAAAAATTCATATCTCACTCCACAGGTATCCAAAATTCACAAAATTTATATGTAAATCACCATTAACATGCCTACAATCACCACAAAAATTTTTAGACATTTATTTTAGAGCATGAGGATTTCACAATAGGAATGGCAAAATGTGTCAAAAATACATACATATCAAACAACCCTAGGTCAAACCTAATTTTTACCATGCACAATTTCTAAAAATATGTCCATAAAATCCTACAGGGAATTTGGAATCCATAGAAAAAATCCTCACATTTTCTGATCATTAAAATATTTTTTATGAATTTTTTAAGGTGTTGGTGATTTTTTAATAATTATTTGAATATATTATAATTAATTAAGTTTCATTAGTGGAATAATGGTAAATAAGCACACGCGGGCGCGGGAAACAGCCTATTCAAAAATTCAAAACGAAAAACGGATCAAACACAGTTTTGCGCTCGGAATTCATCGTCTCCCACACGCGTTTTCCAGAAATCCATAAACATGAAGAACAACAAACTTCAATGAAAATCAACAAGCGAATAGGCGTTGGAAAGGTCTCGTCACGTAGAGTCCAAATATCATCACGATTCAACCTAATTGTTCCTATATCTCACGGATCGAAGGACTTAGGGTTTGCATTCGAAACTTTGAATCCAGATTTCATGAGCTACACTAATCCATTCCTAAAACTAAAAGCATCATTGAAATCCACATGAAACACACTATACAACGCATATAACAATTCATAAAAACATGACATTCGAATTTTGGAGCACCTGGAAATGGCAGTGTTGAAGCTGATGTTCTTCGCGCGATTTCTCCTCAAACAGATGGAGTAGAAGCTCCAGGAAGCTGAATCCAATGCTTAGGTTCGGTTGATTTTGCTCCTAGTGCACAAAAGCTTGATTCACCATTAATGGAGCTTGTATGAACAGTGGCGATCCAAGGCTCTATCCAATCCAATTTCCAAAAACAGTGCAAGAAGATGATGAGTGGAGTTTGCAGCAAGAAGAATTTCGAAAATTGATCAAGAATTGAGAGAGTTTTGATCAATTGAAATTCTATATGGTTCTTGAGAATTTGGGAGAATTTAAAGAATTTGAGATTGATTTTGGGGAATTGTGATTTCTGTTATGGTTTAGAGATGATTAAGAATATATACTCTTGCTTAATCCATGTTTAACCACTCTAATTAACCAAATGCCAAGTGATTACCAAAAATGTCATTTTCACACAAAGGGCAAAAATGTAACTTCTCATGCCAACTCATTGCCAGCTCATGGACAGCTCACACACTCTCAAAATGACATGTGTGAGCTGTTGCAACTTGGCTTATGTTGATTGGATGCATATTTCTCATTTTCACTATGTGATGGCTTATGTGTTCATTTTCAAGTCCATTTCAAAAGCCAATTTCCAAACCATGAAGCCTTGGCATGTTATGAATATTCCAACAAGTTTCAAATGCCATTTGTGAAGTGTTGCAAAAATCCCCATCCAAAAATTCCAATTATTTCACAAGTTGGACAATTTTGCCCCTGGTCATTTTAACTGTACAGCTGAAATTTGACTTTTTGCATTGACCACTTTTGAAGAAATCCAATTATGCACCATGAAAGTACATGTCAAATGGAGTTTGTGCATAAAAAGATCACCCAATTTGGACACTCCATGTGGAAGTTATGTCCTCCTGATTATGGGTCATTTCTGAAATTCACTGGACCATAACTTGACAACCATACATGGGATTTTCAAGTTCTTGGACTTTTTGGAAAGGTGAGAACAAGATCTACAACTTTCATGTTGAACAATTTTTCATTTGAAGCTTCCTTGGATACGTGGTCTTGAGGTGAAAAACTTTCCATTTTTGGAAACTTCCATTACAAGTCACTTTCTATTTTTGGCAATTTCTTGTCTGACTTTATTTTCTTTATTCTTGAACTTTGAAATGTCAAATAAAACTTGTCCCAACATGAATGAAGTGTATCCAACTCATTTCCCACCTCCAAATCCATCAAATCATGTACAGTTGACCACAGTTGACTTTTTCAACTGATAGATGAATCTGGCAATGCATAGATCAATCTGAGCCCCAATCTTCTGATGAAATGGCCCAAGGATGAAACCCTAGCCTCAATATTCTCCATATAATCAAATAATGATCCTCATAGCTATCATAGACCCCATCTCCTGATTATGCCCTGACTGGCCCAACGCAACTGATTAGGGTTGACCAGTGGTCAAAACCCTAATCTCAAGGAATCAGCTTCAACACTTGATGATGACAAACCATGATGATGATGATGAATCATTGTAATCAAGATGAAGACCAATATCCATTGAGAATCACAAAACCCTAATTCACAGCCCAATCCTCAGATGGCCAATGATCAGTCAATAAAACCCTAGCTTGCACTTTGACTTCCTCATCTTCTGATCAAGACTTGGGAGTATGGCTTGCACAATGTAACCACATGATATGCAATATGCAATGCCTAATGACCTAAAAATGATATGTAATACGTTAATGCTAGTCCCAAGAGAGGAGGGCAAATTTTGAGGTGTTACAATATGCACACATACAGACAACCAATATAATATCAAGATGAGATATTGTAAGGTAAATAAGGGAACCAATTATGCTTCAATATTTTCTTTATTCAACTACTTTTCCTTATTTGCCCTTATCCAAACTATGCAAAGTGTTAATTGGAGTTGAGATTAGTTTTTATTTTTCCATATCAAATATTTTTATAGCTCTTTACAGTATTTAGATTAATAGATGAAGGCTAAAAGTATCCTTATGACTTCTAATCTAGCTATCGGGGAATAAGTCTCATCGAAATCTATGGTTTCATATTGATTTTACCCTTTTAGAAAATGTGTATCTATGTATTTATAGGTATGAAGTTGATGATCCTGACACTGGTGACCTTCTTGGTGTTTTGATGGCGACAAAACTTATTATGCTTGTTGAAGTCAGTGGTAATATCTTTCCAACTATTTGATGATGGTGATTAAATTGAAGACATATAAAGCCTCATCAATTAGGAGATTCAAGGTTCCAATAAAGTGATTATATGATTGGTGTATCATGAAAAGGAACCTGAAAGATTCAGAATCGTGAAAGATATGAAGTGTTAAAGCTCACTTGATTGTATTTATCTGAGTGACTAAAGTCTTGTGAAAGTAGGAGAGTAACACATAAGATACTATGGAAAATCAAACACACGTACTCAAAACACTTTTAATGCCTCTCTTAATTTACAAAATCACCTAAAAATATTTTTAAGGCCCGAGCGATTGATTAGGGGACTGTCTGTTTGATTACGACAATTTTTCAACTATCTAACCAATTAAATTTCGAAGCTAATAAACTAGATCATGCATTAGTTTATAATTGATTGTGAGAGTCTCTTAATATGGTAACGACTCTATATCACAACCTTCCATTTTCGGAACCAATAATCGACTATTGCAAGTACCTAGCCGATTAGCTAATTGATTTAGCCCATGCATTATTTCCATTTGAGCCAAATTTTCTCATATATAAAGGACGTGCCTCCTCACTTCATTTAACACCAGAATTCAGGATTTCTACAATTCTTCTCTCTCTCTCTCTCTCTCTCTAAATATTTTCTTCTCACTAAAGTTACTTAGTGCCTTGTGAGTGAAAATTCTTGTGAGGAAAGACTTGTAATGGTGTCATGCCATTGTTGTTATTTTCAAGAGTGTGATACTCTTGAAGAATTGGGTTTGGTTCTTGATATAAACCATATGAAAATCTTTGTTTGGTTATATAACTTAGCATGGAAAGTTCTATTTGATTATTGAGATTAGCCTATAAAATCTCTATTCGATTCTTGAGCTCCACTCGTGAAAAAGCTTTCTTCTGGTAGGGGATAAGCCGAAGTAAATTCTCTTAATTAGCTTGAATCAAACTTCGTGGACATAACCTATAAAAACTCATTATTATAGTCAAATGTCAAGAAGATCTCGGGGGGATAGGTGTAACACCCCGACTTAATTTTAAATAGTGTTAATATTATTTTACTATTATTATCATTTTTAATTATTTTAATTGAGTTTTGGCGTATTTAAGTAATTATTATAGTATTTTAATTAATTAATTTTCTTTAATTAATTTATTGGGATGATTGAGTTTGTTAGAAAAATTAGATACTTGTATCATTTTAATTAAATTAGAGTAATATTTGAATTAAAATAAAATAATAGAAAATAGAGTTTTAGAAAAAATTAGAGAGAGTAGGGGTGTAAGGAGAATTGAGGGGTGAGAGAAGTTTTGGATTAAGTTAGGGTAAATAAATAGGTAAGTTAAGGGGGAACTTTAGGGAGATCGTGAAAATTCTGGAAATAAGGAAAGAGACAGAGAACCTAGAACGATCGTTTGGAAGGAATAAAGAGAGAATTCCAAAAGCCAAAAACTTCATTAATCTGCAAATTCGAGGTAAGGGGGAGATTATTCATATATGGGTCGTTAAATGGAGGGATAGTGAGGGTTCTTTACCCTCATGTCTTCTCCCTATTCCTGTAATCTGTAATTGATGTTTTATTTGTGGCCAAAGGGGGTTTGGGCAAAATCCTTTGAGGCGATCGATTGATAATGTTTTTACTTCTAATTAATATGATATGAATTCTTAGTTGATATATACTCTAATTTGATAACCCCGATGATGTCTTGTTTATGCCTTTTGATAAAGGAGAATTGATTGAATAAATAATGGTTGCGCCTTATGATAAGACAATCACATATGAATCTGTATGTTTTCTTTTGAGTTCTTATTAACCTTGGTTAGCCTATGTTGATGCCTTTTGATAAGACGAGAGTAATTGATATTAATCATTAATGTTTTTTCATAAAGCGAGAGTAATTGATATTATCTATTGACGTCTTTTGATAAGGCGAGAGTCGATTTTGTTGTTGCCTTATGATAAGGCGAGAGTCGATTTTGTTGTTGCCTTATGATAAGGCGAGAATTAAGATGTTTAATTTTCAATTCATTTGTTTATCTATGTGTTTTTTAGGACGGTTAAAACTCAAATAGGAGAAATAGGTGTGTTTTGAATCTATTCAATAGGGAGAAAATTTCATAAAATTGCATATAGACATAGAAGGGGATTAACTGCCTTGTTTTATGTGTAACTTGAGTTTCGTAAGTCCGTTTGAGGTGCCGTCAGTTACGTTAGAAAGTTAACACAATGATATTTCCTTTGAAGTGGGAAAATTGGGTCAAGGAGAACTGAAACAGTAGTAGTTCTTTGGTTTATATACCAAAGGTTTGGTCAAATCTCAGTCCTGCGTTGGTCATCTTGTTTCACGGGTAACTTGAGTCTCGTAAGTTTGCTTGAAGTACGGTCAGTTGCGTTAGAAAGAAGGTTTAACGATATTTTAAACCAAAGAGTTTCATAATTTTATCATAAGTCTATAATTTTGGTTCTATTTTTAAGTCATACATTTTGTTTTAGAGTTTTAATCATGTGATTGATCGAGTTGAATTAAGAAGGTTGAGTTTTTACTAGTTTTATGATTTCGGTGAGTTTTCGTTGCCTTTTGATGAGTTGAGAGTCATATATTATTTTTTTAGAGTCATTTTTAAAAGTTTAGAGTTTGAGATATTAATTTCTTAGAGTTATGGAGAGAATATTGCCAAATAGAAGAAATGTTGTAACTTTGGAGTTTAGGGCGAGGGTTAAGGTAACCATTGCCAAAGGAATAAGATAGTATTAGAGTCAAAGGTAAATAATGACTTTTTCTAATGAGTTATTTGAAGGGTTATGAGTTGAAGCTTTTGAGTGTAGGGGTTGTAGGATATTATTCTTACCCTGTTGGTGAGCTTACATAAGTAATAATATGTTTACTATGTAGATGAGCATTATTGAGCACACACATTAATATTTTCCCTATTGGTGAGTGTTTTATATGTAATTATATATAGAGATGTGATTGTATATATATTGTTGAGTTATAATTATATGCACATGTCGAGAAGTGTAGTTAGATAAAAACTATTGCGGTGGCCTTATTGGACGATAATTTACGATTCGAAGAGGAACCTGTGGTGAGTATTGCACATGTATGTTGTTATTGTATATCATACATCATGTGTGTATGTGATAGATGTACGGACCTTGGTCCAGTGACAAGTCTCTAGTTCATAAGAGAGCACTAGTGACGAGTTAGGGCTCGAAGGGAAATCTAATTTGAAGGGGAACCTGGTTCGAAGGGGAACCATCGGTGAGTGGATAAAACTAGCAACATAATCCTGATGTCCAGGATTGGTACCACATGCATTAGAGTTGGGTGTTGATCATATTGCACACATATTTACATTGTGAGGTGATTATTGTTGTTATGAATAATTCATGTGTTAGTGAATGTTGTGTATGATACTATCCTAATTATTTATTACACCGTTAATATTATGAATGTATTTCTCACCCCTTTTTGTTTGCTTGTGTGGCTTGTTGGGCCAATGGTACAAATACCCAGGTAGGTGAGCATTAGTTGCTGCTGTGTGGAAGGATTGGCGTAACTGCCTACTTCATCTTATTTATTATTTCGTTGATTTTACTTAGTGTTTCCGCATTCCGCTCTGATATGTAACACTAAGGATAATTTGTTTTTGCTACATGTTATGTTTTCTTGAGTCGTTTGGATTATTTAGCTAAGTAAATTATGTTGAGACCAATAAATGAATTATTTTAAGTTTTGATGTTTTATTCCGCTGCATGTTTTATGTTATTACATTGATGAATGATGCGTGTTGAGCATGTGTAACACCTATATTTAAGAAATTATATATTTATATTTTATAATATAAAGAGTCAGGTTTTTAGGGTGTTACAATAGGAGTAGGCCAACATTAAGTCAAACCCGAATAATTCTCTGGTTCCATCTCTCTAACCCTTATCTTTTAAATTTGTGTCATTTACTTTACTGTTTTATTTTCCATTGTTTTTTATCTGATCTTGAAAATACTAACACAATTTTCTTCTTAAGTAATAAAAACTCTAAATTAATCATGAATTTTGAATACCATAATTCATCCCCCTCTTGTTCTTGGAGTCACTTGTCAAACAAATGATAGCCTAACTCCTAATAAATACTAATTGTCCTAAGAGGAAAATTACTTCACGTTATTCACTAAACAACCTCCGTCCTTTAATGGAGAAGGATATGTTTTGTGGTAAGAGAAAAATAATTTTTTTCATATAAGGGATGGATCGTGGTATTTGGAAGGCTGTGAAGGAAGGTCCATTGTTCCCACATACAAAATTGAAGGTGTTGTAGTAAACATGCATGAAAAGGATTCGACCAAAGATGATAAAGAAAATGTGCAGTATAGTTTGAAAGCAAAAACTGTCATCACTATCGCTCTCAGTCTTGATGAGTTTTTTCGAGTTTCTCACTACGAGCCTACAAAAGAAATACGGGACATCCTCCAAATTACCCGTAAAGGAACTACTTAGGTAAATACAACAAGGTTGGATACATTAACTCACGAGTATGAACTTTTATGAATGAAACCTGAAGAGAACTTAAATCAAATGCAAACACGATTTACCTATACCGTGGGTCATATTGGAACTCTAGGAAATAAAATAAACTTTAGAATTGGTTGTGAAAATTCTTAGATGCATAAATCGGAGTTGGAAACCTAAAGTCACTGCTATTCGTGAATATAAGGATTTAGCAACCATGAACACACACACACACACACATACACTTTTTGATAAATTGCATAAACATGAGATAAAGCTTAAGAGACTTGCTGACGATGAAGAAAATGATAATAAGAAGAGGAAAAGTATTGCACTAAAGGATAATAACATCAAAGACATGGAATAAGAAAATAAAAATTGTCAAATTGAGATTAACGAATAAATGAAACTCATGTTAAAAAAATTCAAGAAGTTCCTAAGGAATGAAAAATAAATTTCAAGTTTCCAAGAGAAAAATAAAGAAAGATACACCTTCATTTTCACATGCCAACAATGAGGAAAGGAATGGAACCTTTACAAAATTTCCCTTAAAATAAGAGAAGATATAAGAAACCACGAAAAGAAGTTAAGAAAGCCTACATATCTTGCGATCATTGATGTGTAATCCTCTGACAAGGAAGAAGTAAACACGTGTCTCATAGAAAATCATAAAGAAGATAAGATATCCTCTTATTTTATTATCAAGACTTCTTTCACATATGTAAAAATCCAACTAAAGAAACAAGTAAATTAGAAAAAATTATCTCTACCTCCAAAGACACTATTTCTTCCCTCGAATTAAAAAAAAAAACTTATTGGAAGAAATACAAATACTTAAAGAGAGACAAAATGATCTAATTCAAAATTTCTTCTCTTCTCACAAAGTCTTAAATGAATCTATTAAGTGTGATCAATGTGACATTTTGAAAAATAAAATTGATGATCTTCAAATTAGACTTGATAAATTCACTAAAGAAAGAGACAACTTAAATCTTTTGTTAGGAAACCAAATGGCGTCTTACAATAAGGCTGGTGCTGGTTATGAACCTAAGAAAAATGGTTAAATATTTAGAAATATTTGTAATGCCAAACCAATATATAAATGAAAAAAACCCTAAAATGCAATTATTGTAATAAAGATGATCATATTGCTATATTCTATTTTATCAAAAAGAGACATTAAAGAAAACAAAAATATCCTCCCTCTTCATTTTTATAAAGAGCATCCTTAGAAGATAATGATAAAGGGAACGAAAAATATCAAAAACAAGAGGAAGTCCAAAGTCCATATGAAGAGACTCAAGCCGAAGAAATCAACTTGGAGAATTAAAGTCTATCAAAAGAAAGGAGAACCACTAAGGATCATCCCATTCAAAATGTTAATGGAGATATTTCTAAAGCAACTAGTAACAAACATGTGCATATGCACGAGGTATATTTTATGGTGAGATATGGTATTGGACGCGCATTTGTTTGCATACAGTAATAAATCTAGGAAGTTGAAAAAAAAATTAAGAATGATAGTAAATTTAAATTGAAATAGTAATACATATAGAATATGAAATGTAAACAAAAATATTATGAATAATATGATTAAAAATAAAAACTATTAAAACTTGTATTAGATAAAACAATCATTTTAGTTTTTTTACAAATAAGTCTGTTATTTTATTAGAGATAATACAATTTTAAAATATCTACTCAATCTTATTTAATAAGCTCCCTTAATCTTGTTCATATATTTATAAAAAATGGTTGATAAATTTCTATTATTCAATATTTGGATCAGTAGTAAAGTTGTTCCGGTTTATAACAATATTTTTTTGTATATAAAAATATTTGAATCAAAAATTTTTTTGAATCAACAATATATTTTTTTCCGTATTTAAATATTTTTTTGACATTATTTATAAAAATATTTGAATCAATAGTAAAGTTGTTCCTGTATTTAAAAATATTTGAATCAATAATTTATATTTTTCTAATATATAAATATTATTTTTATTTTGATAATATTTATAAATTTATTTGAATCAATAGTTAAATTATTCTCGTTTATAATAATATCATTATTTTTAAAAATATTTTAAATACAAATAAAAAATAAGTAATTGAAAATAATGGCGTAGACATCTCACATGATATATATATATATATATATATATATATATATATATATATATATATATATATATATATATATATATATATATATATATATATATATATATATATATATATATATGATCAGTAGCATCTGCAGTACTTGGTCGATATTGTCTGACACATTAAAAGGTTAACTCCATGCTAATATCTTCTTCCTAAAGACTTTCCTACAAGTTAGAAACGACACATCCTCACAACCTCAGATAATAATATTGAGAAAGTAATGTCACTTTATGTATGATTTATTCATGCAAAAAATTTGCAGTGTTTTAAAATTTTAATGAATAAATATGTTACTAAATAAATATACTATTATTTGTTTAATATATAAATTATCTAAACTTTTCTTTTATAATTCAATTAAAATTTTAACTATTTTATTTTAGTTTCAAAATATTAATGAAAATTTTCAAATTATAATGTAAATAAAATAATAGAAAAAAAATTCCAATTTAACAAGAAAAAGAATATTTTTTCACAAATAAAACAATTAAATAAATGTTAATATTTTAAGCTAAAACTAAATATAAAAAGTTACTTAAAAAACTAATTCTATCCTTTTGTGATTATTTTAAAGACACAGTCAATTCGTTGTAATAATAATAATAATAATAATAATAATAATAATAATAATAATAATAATAATAATAATAATAATAATAATAATAATAAAAAAAAAAAAAAAACATGATAATAACAATGATAATAATGATAATAATTAAAAGCTATTGAATAATAGTAATAATGATCAAAAGCTATTGAATAGTTTTCTTAACAATCAATATTATTGAAAATAAAAAATGAAAGAAAAAAATTTTGAAATTGGAATTGGGCCTGACAGAAATAAAAGTTTTGAAAAAGTAACGGTGGATAAATGAGTCTGACTCATTAGGCATGTCTATTTTTTCCGCACTTTAGTGCAGGATGGATAAAGGATTTAGCTCTCACGCTTTAATGTGTTTGTTCCATCCTACTCCATTTTTTTCAGGCTTTTGCAGACATGTATATTAACATAATTTTATACATTTTAAAGCCTAAAAAATGAAGTGCCCGTGGATAAGTCTGCTCCACCTACATTTTTGCGCGAGACAAACTAAGATTTAGGTCCACACCAAGTCCCGTCTGACCCTATTTTTTGACGGGTTTTTAGGGCGGACATGAGCGTTTGCCACCTCTATTTAAAAGTAATGTTTTAATATAGTAGAAGTAATAATTGTGTGTTGTTTTTTCATCTCTATGGATTGTTCTTCTATGAACTATTTTGACATATTTAAAAAAAATGTTAAATTGAACTTTCTCTGATGCATTAAATTCTCTTGATTTTTCAAAAGATTCCATCAATTGTTCAACATGTTTTATTTCTAAAGTGTTGTATTTTTCTATTGATTTTAAATTCGACTACACTTAGGATTGATTATCACTTTAATTCTCATTTGAAATTATATTTTATTTAGTTTAACTATCACTTTTTTGTATGAAGTATATTCTTTTCCATTTAAAGGCTCCCACTTGACTATATAAAAATATAATTAGATCTATAAACTTTTATGCTCCAATATAATAATGGATTTTTAAAAAAAATACTTGTATACTTTTATAAATTAAAAATGAAAAATTTGTTCTTATAAAATCTTAGCTAAAAAGTGTTTAAAATTTACACTCTTTTTTATTCTATTTGTATATAATATTTATAAATAAATAACTAAAAAAATATTTAATTTTAAATAATTAGAATTCAATTATTTACTATGTAATGTTTTGACATTATAAGTTCGAAAAATTTATAAGTTTTTAAAAAATTTATAGTTAATAAATTGTTTCATTATCAAAAAAATGATTTTTTTTCTCAAATTAATAATTATGGTTGGAAATTCCCCAAAACCTATGGAGAACTTTAATCAATCTTGATGAACAAGATTGTTATCACTCACACTATAGCAATGAAAAGAGAAGAACAATGGAGAAAGAAAGAGGGTAAAGAACGATGAAGGAGAAGAGTAATAAAATTCTGCAGAGTTTCTCTCTGCCCACAAACTGTGGAAAACTTGTTATTCACTTTGCAACTGCAAAATACTGTGAATACAATGTTATGAATACTATATTCACTTCATTACAAAAATAAGAGTCACTCCCTCTATTTATAGATTTAGGTTAACTTGGACCTCAAGCCAAAGGCCAAAACTATAAAAGCCCAAAATAGCTAACACTACTAAAATAGGCATAGGTGGTACGACACTTCCTTACTCTGTCGAGCAACCTGCTTCGACACAAGGAATTACAATTCAACACACCACCTAATTTATTGTGTCTAAACTATCCACATTCATCATAGCTCTTAGTCTTCTGAACACTTCGATCTGCATTCCCTTCGTCATGATGTCTGCAATCTGATTCTCAGTTCTTCAGTGTTCCACATTCATCTTTCCATCTGCTACCTACTCTCGAAGATAATGGAACCTAATTTCGATATGTTTGCTTCGACCATGTGCTATCGGATTCTTCGCCAGATTGGTAGCTGACATGCTGTCGATCTTCATGGTAATTGCTCCATGACTCTTCGTTGTTATCTCTTCGACCAGATTCACCATCCACGTTGCTTGACATGCACAAAGAGAAGCATCTATGTATTCTGCTTCACATGATGATAATGCCATTACCGACTCTTTTCACGAACTCCAAGCAACTGGTGCACCACCTAGCATAAACACATAGCCAACTGTGGATTTTCGATCCTCAGCATCACTACACCAACTTGAGTCGGTGTATCCTACTAATTTGCATTCTTTTCCTTCATCAGCTGCAGGAACAAAACTCCATAGTCGAGAGTTCCTTTCAGATACCTTAGTGTCCTCTTCGCCGCTGCTAGATGTTTCTGCACGAACCTACTCACCATACCTACACTGTATGCTAAGTCAGGCCTTGTATGACAAAGCCATCTAAATGACCCAATAAGTCTTCTGTATTGGGTTGGGTCGACTTCATCTTCATTTGAATCTTTTGACAGTTGTAATTTGGGCTCAGCTAGAGTCGAAGTTGGGTTGCAATCTTGCATCTCAAATCTCTTGAGAATTTTGCATGCATACCTTCTTTGATGCATCATCAAACCTCTACCACTCTTGTAGAATTCGATGCAAGGAAATATGAAATGTCACCCAGATCTGACATTTCGAATTCCTTGTTGAGATCACCTTTGAAGTCTTCGATCTCCTTTTTGCAGCTACCTATTATCAACAGGTCATCGACATAGAGACATAGTATAAGCAATTCACTCGTGCTTCTTCTTACATATACGCCATGTTCACTTGTGCACTTCACAAATTCCTTCTCCCTTAGAAAGCCATCTATCTTCTTGTTCCAAACTCTTGGAGCTTGTTTAAGTCCGTACAGGGCTTTATGCAACTTGTACATCTTTTTTTCTTCACCTTGTTTCACAAACCCAGTTGGTTGTGTAACATAAACTTCTTCTTCTAAGGGGCCATTAAGGAATGCACATTTCACATCCATTTGACACATCTACCAGTTGTTCATGTTTTCTAGACCAACAACCAACCTGATTGTTTCGATCATAGCAACAGGTGCAAAAACTTCATCGAAGTCGATTCCTTCTTTCTGAAGAAATTCTTTCGCCGCAAGTATTACCTTGTGTCGAGTCACTTCTCCTTTTGGATTCAACTTCACCTTGTATACCCACATTACATCAATTGCCTTCTTGTCTTGGGGCAATTTGACAAGTGACCAAGTGTTGTTGACTTCGATTAACTTCAGTTCTTTGTCCATTGCTTTCATCCACTTCGAATATTTCAATGCCTCAATTGCATTAACATGTTCGACATCTGGGTAGAAAGCATAATGAACCAGCTCACCTTCTTGGAGCTTGTTTAAGTCCGTACAGAGCTTTATGCAGCTTGTACACCTTTCTTTCTTCACCTTGTTCTTTGAGGTCTTCTTGTACTTGTTTCACCTCTGACTTCTTCCTGTCGAACTTCTCTTTCGACTTCACTAGCTGGTTCATCACAAAATATTCTCACTGAATCTTTCTTGACATTCTCAGTCCAATCCCACTCCTTAAGCTCATCTATGATCACTTCCCTGCTAATCACTACTTGCTTATTCACTGGGTCGAACAACCTGTACCCTTCAGTCGAATGATATCCTATCAGGATCATTTGACTGGACTTGTCATCAAGTTTTCTTCTCAACTGATCTGTCATATGTCTATGTGCTATAGATCCAAACACCTTCAGATGACTCAAGTTAGGCTTGACACCAGACCAACATTCTTCTGGCGTGATTCCTTCTAGCTTCTTTGTTGAACATCTGTTCAGGATATATGTCGCAGTCGACACAGCTTCTCCCCATAATTCTTTGGGTAGATGCTTGCCTTTCAACATACTTCTAACCATATTCATAATGGTTCTATTCTTCCTTTCTGCGACTCCATTCTGCTGTGGAGTGTAGGGTGGAACCACCTCATGCACAATCCCTTCTTTCACACATAATGAATCGAAATCTTTCGACACATATTCTCCACCACCATCAGTCCTCAAAATCTTGATCTTTCAACCGCTCTGTCTTTCGACCATAGATTTAAACTTGGCAAATACCTCGATCACTTCATTTTTCTTCTGGATCAGGTAAGACCACAATTTTCGACTGAAATCATTTATGAATGTAACAAAGTATTTGTTACCTCCAATCGAATCCACCTGGAGAGGATCACATACATCAGAGTATATGACTTCAAGAATTGCCTTTGACCTGCTTCCTGCATCCTTACTGAAGTTGTTCTTATGTTGCTTTGCCTGCACACATTCTTCACACACTTCGTTTCGAATGTTGATTTCTGATAATCCTGAAACCATGTTTCTTCTCTTCAAATCTCTGATGTATTTGAAATTGAGATGGCTAAGTCTGTAATGCCATATCCATTCATCTCTGTTGGCTGTTGTTGAAAGACACTTATGCTCCATCACATTTAGTTCAATCTTGAAGGTTCTATTCTGAGACATTTTAGCCTTCAAGATCAACCTTCCATTTGAGTCGAGAACTCTCATCATCTTGTCTTTGATCGACACCTTGTAGTTCTTTTCGACTAACTGCCCTATGATGAGCAAATTACTCTTCATGCTTGGTATGTACAACACATTTGAAATTACTGACCTCTTGCCATCTTTCCTCATAATCAGAACATCACCAACACCTTCAGCTGCTAAAGTGTTGTCATTTGCAAATTTCACCATGTTCTTCCTTGAAGGCTTTATATTGACAAACCAATCTTTTCTTCTAGACATGTGTGATGATCATTATAAGTCCAAGTACCACTGGTCCTTGAATCTCTCTCCTTCTCTTGTTGTAACCATCAACAACGTCTCTTCTTCTTCGTGTTTCGCCAACTTTGCATAAGTTTCTTGATTCTTCTCCTTTTCTAGAAAATCACTAGAATAGTTACCATACCTTTGACAATTGTAACACTGAATGTGACTCTTGTCTGGCTTTTGACCACCACGTCTTCCTCTACCAACAACAACACCTCTTTAGTTGCCTTGGTTCCAGGGTTTTCTCTGATTCGATCAGTTTCCTTCTTGTTGATTTTGACCAATCAAATTGTTGTAGCCTCCTCTGCCTTTGTTGCCATTCTAACTTCCTTTGCCTTTTCTTTCTTTAGTTGATTGAGCCTGCAAAGCCATATCACTCTTCGACTTTCCTGCAACTCTTTCATTCATTCTTTGTTCATGAGATTCAAGCGTCACTTCAAGCTCTTCCTTTGTCAATTTTAACAAATCTTTTGACTCTTCTATGGGTACTACCACGTGGTCGAACTTTGGAGCCAACGACCTCAAGATCTTTCCAACAACAGATCTTGATGTCAACACTTCTCCACATACCTTGGACTGATTCACCAGTTTTGTAATCTCGGTGAAGAAATCAGTTATGCTTTTATTGTCTTCCATCTGAACCAATTCATACGTCCTTTTGTGAGTTTGTAACCTCACCTCTTTCACCTTCTCTGCGCTTCCAAATGATTTCTCCAAAATTTCCCATACTTCTTTCGCTGACTCTGCATCACTAACCTTTTCAAAGTTATCTACATCAACATATTGATGGATTATAAAGGAAGCTTTATAATATTTCTTCTTCAATTCTTTATGTGCAGTCTTTTCTTGATCTATCGCGGCTTCTACAAGCGTTGCTACTCCTTCCTTCATAAGATCCCAAAGATCTTGATAACATAACATAACTTTTATCTGGTTACACCAATTCTCATAATTGTTGTTCTTGAGAATCGGAAGATTTGCTGGAAAATGTCTGTTTGGATGATTCGTTGACATGATGATTTTCTTCCCACGAATCACTTAACCGAAGCTCTTGATACCAGATGTTGGAAATCCCCCAAAATCTATAAAAGCCCAAAATAGCTAACACTACTAAAATAGGCATAGGTGGTTCAACACTTCCTTACTCTGTCGAACAACCTGCTTCGACACAAGAACTTACAATTCAACAATTATCTTTTGATTTATAAGTAATTAAAATATTGATTATAATTAAATTTAATCATTTATTCAACTTTTCCTATTCCATAACTACTCCATCACTCAATAAAATTTGTATGCCTAACTAAAATACTTAAACTTTTAAAAAGTTAATTCCATTACCATTTATAATCTATAAAATAAAAAAAAACATAGTTTATTTATAAAACCTTAAAAAAAGTGTTTAAAATTTACACTATTTCCTATTCTATTTGGATGAAATATTTATAATAAATAACATTTAATTTTAAACATTTGAACTCAATACTTTAAATGAGAAAAGTCAACTGGTCCAAAACATTATAATATGTAGCACAAAATAATACAACATAGTAATTATATTGTCCAACGATATTTGGCATAGTTGAGTTACAAAAATCAGTTTATGTTAAAAAACCAACTTTTTAGGCCGGATGCATAGGTGAGGTACTGTTGAACATGGGATAAAAATAATATATATATATATATATATATATATATATATATATATATATATATATATATATATATATATATATATATATATATATATATATATATATATATATATATATATATATAGATTGTGAAAAGTAATACCGAAAAACCTCGTCGTATACAATGTCACTCTTGTGTTTGATTTTCCTGATTTTTCTATTCTATAAGGAAATCGCACATGTTAGGTCCAATATTTGTTTTAATATAATATTAATAATTTTTTTCAAATATATAATATACTATTTAGTAGTCTTTCTCTTTATAACTTTTTAATTTCTTTCTTATTTATAATTAATGAAATGCGATACTATAAAATTATATAATTTTTTTATTTTTTATATAGAATTAATCATGCATCTTAATTTGTGTTAAATATTTAAAATAATTTATAATTTGAGATAGAGAGAATATTTATAAAATTATCTTTAATTAGTGAAATACTTAAAATAATTTATAATTTGATAAAATTCTTCTTTTTAATGATCCTTCATTCTCCATTTTTAATGACTTTTCATTTCCCTTTAATTTCTCAATAGTTAACTGGTTTTAAATTTGGTTTTGTTTTCCATAATGTCTTATCAAAGTCACATAATCATTTACACACGTTGAATAATTTTTGTTGCACAGGCCTCTCAGAAAGTGATGTTGAAATTATTGATAATCTACTAGTGTGGGTAATAGTCTCACATTGATTAAAAATGTGGAGAACATTTATAAGTGCGAGAATTCACTCACCTATCACCTTAAAATTTTAGGTGAATATGTGGTGTGTCTTTCACAAAAATGTTAATTTAAAAAAAGAAAATTTCACAATGTTTAATGCTCCATAATAAAAAACTCCCCAACAAAAACAGTTTTATTATACTTCAATAATTAATTATTCAAATTATGAGTCTGTCAGTGAAATAATAATAAGATAATATGTGTGCTATTAAGCAACCCCAAAATCATCATGACTTGAATTTAAAAAATATTAGAAGAATATATATATATATATATATATATATATATATATATATATATAAAAAAGATAGTATGTGTGCTATTAAGCAACCACAAAATCATCATGACTTGAATTTAAAAAATATTAAAAGAATATATATATATATATATATATATATATATATATATATATATATATATAAAGTAATTTGAAGATACAAATTAAACAAAAGTCACCATTCATCTTGATTTTGAAACAAAATCAATCATAATATTTTTCTAAATTAATATTGATAACTTTAAAATTCTCTCCATCCTTCATCTTTCTCATATAAAGTTATGCATTTCCTTTTTCTTTTTTAATTTTCAATATCTTGTTTATTGACCCCTACCTATAAAAATCATTCAAATAAGTGAAAACATAGTTAAAATTTAAAATATCATTAAATAAAATTAAAATCATCAAATCACATTACAATCTCACATAAATCATTTAGATTTAGAAAATATGACTAAATAAATCAAAGAAAAAAAATTAAAAAATGGAAAACAAATTAGAAGAAAAAAATTCTTCTAACCTTTCTTACCTTTGAAGAAAGGAACTAAAACTTAAATTCATATTTTTATTTCTTATTGTATGTAAAAATTAATCTTTTATGCACAAAATAAAAAAAATATAACAAAAAGTAAAATTTATCAATTTAATAAAACTTGAATCATCCTCTCAAAATATCATCACTATCTTCTTTCATTTTTCAAAATATTTTAAGTTTTGCATCTAAAACACAAAAATCAAATTAAACAAAAAAAGGTTTTTAAACTTTAAAACACAACAAAATTAACCATTTACCTTTTTGCTATTTTTCTTCTCTCTAACTTCATATTTTTCTAGACACATATTTGTTATATCTCTGGCCACTCTGGCCACCAGTCGCAGACTGCCGTGTCGGAATTCTTATACATAATATTTTCATCAAAATTAGAAATAACAGATCTACAAATAACATAAATGAAAATAACATATCTGATCTATGATCTAAAATTACTAAAGACAATTTATGTTTTCACAAATATTGTTGATGTCATTATACTACCCGTTTTCGTGTTCTTATCGATAGATCTATAGCATAAAAAACAAAAGAAGCGAAAAAGATGTTAAAACATGAAAAAGAGCAAACAAAAGGTTATATTCAAACTTACATTTGTAATTTTGTTTTACTACTATTTTCTGTGTGTGTATTTGCAGATCTACAACCTAAAAAGAAAAAAAAAGAAAAGGAAAAAGAAATCATAAAATTGTAAAAATTTGATGAAGATAAAAAAATGATATGTGAATGGATAAATTTTTTATTGAACATGAAGAAGAAATAAATAAAGAACAATGAGAGAGAAACACTAAACAATGAGAGAGATGAGAGAAAGAAAAAATGCTGGAGAAAAGAGAGAGTGAAGCAAAAATGAGAGGCTAAAGTTACAAATAAGAGAGAAGAAATTTACCCTTTAGATAAAACCATTGTCATAATTTATTAATAATAAAATTTGGCACAAAATTGAGAAAATTCCATAAATTGTCAAAATTGAATAGGTGTTGGCAAAATGGCATGGGGCAGATAAGTCTTTTATAGAGTATCAACTTTTCTTATATTATAGATTATATCTCAACGCTCCCTTAGCAAGAATAAAATCGAAACATGGAAAATCTTTACTACTATCTTGGATTACATCGATCATAGGAATATTTCTTAAACATATTCACATAAGGAATATATAAAGAAATCTAAAGCTCTAAACCAACAAAGATGAAAAAGGTGTTAACGTTGGCGATATCGTTCAAAGGTTGTGATCAAGAATCCTTTTAGAAGGTTGAAGTGATAAATTTGTAATGCATTTATCAGTCATGTATTTGAACCAAATCTCGTATCAAATGATCTGTACAGAAGGAAAATTGACAGTGGTTTTTCATTTTCTCGAAAGAGGAGAGTTTTTCTCCAGTTGTCTTGAGGTTTTGAGGTAATACAATTAATAGATATTAAAAATTTGAAAAATTCTTATTGATTCTCTAGTAAGCGATTTATTAATTTTTTAGTAGCTTAAATTTAATTCTACTAACCTTTTGTTTAAATTTATTTCTAAAAATTCGTGATTAACTTAGAATTTTTATCACCCAAAATTTAGACTTTTTTCTCAAGCAAAATCAAAAAAGAATGATGCAATCAAAATGCGCAAAATCACTATTTGTATGCTTTTGAATAAAATATCGTAGATGATGTAAGACATTGTTTCAAATCCCTAAACACCGGAGATATAAGGAAGATAACCCCTAGTTAATGAAAACTACAAATTAATCAGGAATTTGTAATACCACAATTTACCCCCCTCTTGTGTTTGGAGTCACTTGTCCAAGAGAAACAAATCTTGCTTTATTTCTTAAAACATTGTAATTTTCATAAAGTTTGTTGCAAAAGACCCATTCTCAATCCATACATTCGACAAAGGTTTGAGGATGTTTCTCTAAAATACATTTAACTTATCTTGTATAGCAAGAGACCAATGTTCATCAATTAGAGTTTCATTTATGTTCTTTGCCTTATTTTAAGAAACAAAGTCCATAAAGTTACATAAATTAGAGATTTATTGATGTCCTCTGGCTTAATTTGAGAAACAAAAATCATAAAGTTACATACATGGTTAAAGGAGCATTGATTTGTCACTCCTTTAGAAATATCCCTGATGACTTTTTGGATTGAATGGTCTTATTTTGTCCTCAATTCCCTTGTGTACATCTTGATGAACAATGATTTATCCTTAGTTTTGATTATTTTTAGTTTGATTTTATATTTTTTTTATCTTGATCTTGATCTTAATCTTATCTTGATATTGATATTGATCTTCTAGAAGAGTGTTTTTTATAATATTTTCATAATAAAACACTTCTACCTTTATCAACTTTGGGTTAGTTTCATTAAAGGTAACTTGTATGAATTCTTTTATAGTCATGATCTTTTATACTTTTCAAAAAGGTTTTACTAGAATAAATATATTTCTGATTTTTAAAGACCTTGCATATAGAAGAATTTAGACGACATCAATTACCTTTGCCATACAACTTACTTAATACTTAAGTAAATTTTGCTATAAAGTTTCAACAATCAGAATAACTCAAAGGTAGGATTAAAGGTCTTACTAATAATCTTCGGTCATATAATTTGAACATCCACTATCAATATGACATTTTGAATTCGATCTATCAAGTATATCTGCATTACAATTTAAGTTTTTGATTTTATGTACCCAAACAGAGTTATGATTATATAGAAGTAAATTGAGTTGAAAATATTTATCATTTTATTTTAATAGTATTATTTATATAAATGAGAAGGAGAATATGAATTTTTAATTGCATGACTTTTTATAATTAAAAGTCTTATAAGCATCAGTCAGGTCTTAACATAAGATATCCTATGTACCTGCTGGAGCTTAAGGAACATGATCATGCAGGATTGTCTCAGAATGTCATACACAAGGTCATGGCATCTGATATGTATGTACCTGCTGAAGCTTAAAAGACATGTTCATGCAGGATTGTTTCAAGATGTCATACACAAGGTCATGGCATTTGATATGGTTGTACCTGCTGGAAGTTATAAAAGGAATTATGGAATTATGCAGGATTTTTCCAGGATGTCAGACCCGATGTCATGACATCCTGTACACAGAACATTCAGTGTGAATGTCTGGTGTTTTGTGATTGCACAATTAATGGCAATCTATGTATGATTGAAGATCTGATTTGCAGGCGCATTCAATCATGAATTACAACCTGATTTACTTATTTTCCAAGGAGATCTAACTAGCTGTTATAAAAAGATTTGATTGGAAAATAGATTTAGGGTTTTCAAGATGTCCAAGCCCAACTGAAAGCTTATATAAAAAGGGACTTAGAAAACCTGCTTGGATACACAACCAATACTGAGCGAAATACAGAGAGAGAGCTAGGGTTTGTGTTTGTTTAGTCGTAAGACTTGTAAGCCATTCAAGTCATCCATTGATGATTGAATTGGTCTAATTTGTGGTTGTAATTTGTCACTCTAAAGCTGTTAAGCAAGAGTGTGTGTCTACTTGATCAAAGCTGTGAAGCAAGATCAAGTGTGTGTCTTCTTGATCAAAGTTGTTAAGCAAGATCAAGAGTGTGTCTTCTTGATCAAAGTTGTTAAGCAAGATCAAGAGTGTGTCTTCTTGATTGAAACTGTGAAGTAAGATCAGGAGTGTGTTATTGAAAAGTGTTTTCTTTTCTTGAGGGATTGTTGTTTAAGATCACAAGTGTGATTGTAGGGAAGTGAGTGGGTTCTCATATCTAAGAGTGCTTAGGTAGAAATTGCACGGGTAGAGATTAGGTGAGAAAGACTGTAACTTGTTGAAGTGTACAGAGAGTCTTTGAATTGATTCTATTTTAGTGAATTTCCTTCCTGGCTTGGTAGCCCCCAGATGTAGGTGAGTTGGACCGAACTGGGTTAAAAATTGCTTGTGTATTTTGCATTACTATTCTCTATCTTCATTCTGTTTGCATTACTCAGATATTAGTGTCGTGACATTACCTTCGACAACTCATATCTGATACCAGAATTTCAATTGGTATCAGAGCAGGCATCCTTCTCTGGTTCTGGGTGAGATCTAGGGACAACACTTTCTGGTACAATGGAGAGAGATAGAGGATCTATTCACAGGCCACCAATTTTGGATGGATCCAACTATGACTACTGGAAACCTAGAATGGTAGCCTTCCTAAAAACTCTTGATAATAAGGCTTGGAAGACTGTGTTAACAGGCTGGGAACACCCTGTAATTACTAAGGAAAGAAAAGCCACTGCTGATAAGAAGCCTGAAGAACAATGGTCCAAGGAGGAGGATGATCTAGCTCTTGGAAATTCTAAAGCATTGAATGCCATATTCAATGGAGTATACAAGAACATCTTCAGGTTGATAAACAATTGTGAAGTGGCTAAAGATGCTTGGGACATTCTCAAAACCACTCATGAAGGCACATCTAGGGTTAAAATGTCTAGACTACAGCTGCTCACCACTAAGTTTGAAAACTTAAGGATGAAAGAAGATGAAAATATTCATGAATTTCACATGAGTATCCTTGAAATTGCCAATGCCTCTGGAGCTTTGGGAGAAAAGATGACAGATGAAAAGTTAGTAAGGAAAATACTCAAATCACTCCCTAAGAGATTTGCTATGAAAGTAACAACCATATAAGAATCTCAAGACATTTCAAATATGAGAGTTGATGAGCTAATTGGATCCCTCCAAACATTTGAGATGGGAATATGTGATGGAACTGAAAAAAAAGCCAAGAGCATAGCCTTCATGTCAAACACTAAAGAGGAAGATGAGGAAGGTGGTCAAGATACTGACGAAGATCTGGAAAAAGAGGTAGCAATGCTGGGAAGACAGTTCAACAGACTGATAAAAAGGATTGATGTGAGATCCAATGTCAAGAACATCACATCTGACATCAGTAAACCCAACAGTTCTGGCTGAAGAACAAGGTCTGAAGAAAAGCCCAAAGAAGTTCAGTGCTATGAGTGTAATGGGTATGGTCATATTAAAACTGAATGTGGGACCTATCTCAAGAAACAAAAGAGGAGTCTTGCTGCTTCTTGGTCTGATGGAAGTGAAACAGAAGAAGCTGCTAATTATGTGAATGCATTGACAGGAAGATGGGGGTCTGAGGAAGAGTCAATTGATGATGAAAGAACCTTTGAAGAGCTGACCACTACCTACAAAGTGTTGTGCCTCAAAATTGAAGGAGTGTACAAACAAGTTGAATGCCAGAAGAAAGTGATAGCTCAGCTGGAAAATGAAAAGGAAGAGTATGTGGAAACCATCTCAAAATTGAAGACTGAAGTTGTTTTCTTGAATTCCAAACTAGATGAGATGACTAAGTATGTAAAAATGCTTAACAATGAATCTGCCATCTTAGACAAGATTCTCCAGACTGGCCAAATAACAGGAAACAAATTTGGCATTGGATTCAAGACTGAGTGCAGTTACACTGGTTGCAAACCAAAATCCAAACCTAAGTACAACCATGTTAAAAGCAAACATGAGATGTCACATCAGATGTCACAACAGCAGAAAGGATAACATCAAAGATGGAGATGTCAATACCGTGGAAAATTTGGTCACCTGAAGCCCTTCTGCTATAAGCTATATGGTTATCATGGCACTGTTCAGTCTCAATACTAACCAAGATCCAATCATCACAGGACTGTCAACAAAAAGCAATTGGTTCCTAAGACATAGGTTATAAGTCTAATAGCTCACACTTCCCTTAGAGTTTCAGCCAAAGAAGATTGGTATTTTGACAGTGGTTGCTCCAGACATATGACTAGTGTAGCACCTCAAATTTGCACCCTACCTTTTGCACATTCATTTCACATTAGGTCATTAACATAACATGGTCCACTGCATAACATTGCATTGTCCATTTGCCCAAGTGCAAGCCAACTGACAAATTAGGTCAAACTGGTCAGGAGAATCAGTCAAACAAGCAAGCATGTGCTATTTCCATTGGAACAAAGCCCTATGGTTGATTTATCAAGTTCATATGGTCTAAGGATCATTTTGAAGTGGTTTGGCCAAAGATTGGATGCTCAGAAGTCATCAGTCAAGCTGAATTTCAGCTGGAACCATAGAAAGTCAACTATGGTCAACTGTGGTCAACTGTGCCTGATTTTATGGATTGGAAGGTGTGAGATGGTTTGAAAGGCCTCATTCATGTCCATATAAGTCTCATTTGACATATCAAAGACCAAGGTTGAAGATTTGGAGGTCAGACAAGAAGTTTCCAAAAATGGCAGGTGACCTGTAATTTCAGCTGCCCAAAATGGAAAGTTTTTCTCCTCAAAATTACTTCATCATAAAAGCTTCAAATGGAATTTTGTCCAACATGAAAGTTGAAGATCTTGATCTCACCATTCCAAAAAGTCCAAGAACTTGGAATTCCCATGTGTGGTTGGCAAGATATGGTCCAATCATTTTCAGAAAATGCCCGAAATCAAAGTGGCATAACTTGCACATGGAATGGCCAAATTGGATGGTTCTTCTTTGAGCAAATCACATTTGATGTGTACTTTCATAATCCATCATCACATTTTGCCAAAAGCCTTCACATAAAAAGGTCAATTTTCAAGTGCAACAATTAAAATCCAAGGGCAAAACGGTCCAAATCTCAAAATACTTGGAATTTTCACATGAGGCTTTTTCCAACACCTCACAAATGGCATTTTTGACTTGTTTGAACCAAGGTTGGACAGAAAAATCAGCTGCATCATGAAAGGGCATTTTGGCCAAAGCTTGAAAATTGCACTTAACACTAATCACCTCCATTTTGCTAATTTGGATTAATTTTTGATTAAGGCACTGGTATATATTGCTAATTATAACTGTTTTGCATAAGCACTAATCATTTCTTCATATCCAAATAGAAAGATTTCACAATTCTCTCACTTTCTCCATTTTTCACATTCACTTTTTTTCCAATTTTCTCAAGAATCTTTGATCCTCTATGCGATTTCTTTGTGGATTCTTCATGTGCAGGTGAGATTGAACTTCTGTTGAAGCATTTGGAGGTGTAAATCGAGCAAAAACTCCAGCTGCTACAAGCTTGCTCTCACATGGCAGTTACGATTTTCCACTGATTCAAGCATTGTTGAGCTAGGAGATCATCACCAATCACCTTCATAAGCAACATACGCGAACTGTTTCACATAATTAAAGCCAAAAACGCCAAGAACACGAGCTGCATAGTCACACGGTAAAAATTCGAATCTTCTAATCCATGAAATCTTGATATGCGTCTTGTAGTGCGTTGAACGTAGAGTGTACTGAAGTTTGAATCGCGTGATTTCGTCCACTAATCATCGAGATATTTGAGATTAAAGTTTATGCGTCAAAACTTCTTTCGATCGGATCTTTATGTGTGTTAATCTTTAGACTAAATCATGGACATAACTGTAATCTACGTCGAAAGACGAAGAGATCGGTATAAGGCTCGTATCATTTGGTGAAGAAAATCTCGTAACCGAATTTGGAGTTGATGAAGAACATGAAGGCGAAGAACAGCGGAAGAACGAAGCAATTCTGGAACAAAAGCCGTGTTTGATCCTGAAACTTCCTGGCCATTTTCAAATTGCTGTTTGGCGCCGGCTTGGACCAGTGAGAAGCTGCCACGGCGTTAATGAAGCACATGCGTTTTGGACCGGCTGGGAGTATTTACGGAAATGCCATTCAGATAAGTTAATTCACTTAATCCACTTAAATAATTATTTCATTATTTAACCAATCTTCAAAAAATCATAGAAAATCCATTTTTAATCCAAAATTGGTGGGACTTTTTTTGTTGGATCCCAATTTTTCTCTAGAATTTTTTAGGCATAATAGTTCATGTTGTGCCTGGTAGAATTTCGGAATGGTATATTGATTTTTGACATGTGTGCAATATTTGTATGTTTTACCATTTTGATCACCAAATAATCATGCCTTATCCAAATTTAATGAAATTTCATATGATAATTCTTGACACACTCCTGGAGATTTTCATGTATCATTTGTAATTTTTGGATCTCTGGTTTGATAGATATGATTTATTCAATTTGAGTGTGACAATATGTGTCACACTATGCTATGCTGGATTCATGATTTATTTTTCCATGCTTACCTTAGGCCTATGGCTCTGATTTTTTGCATGAGATGACTTTTATATGTTAGGTTTCACCATGATTTTTTGTGGATTTAATTGATCCATTTTCTAAATGATTGACATTTTTGATTGCTGTTTAGCATTTTTGGATTGTTTCTTGAGTAGCAAACTTACATGTCTTGTTAAATGCTCATCCCTCATCCTATGAATGTGAAAATTGGTGGAGTGTTTCCTAACATGTGTAGCTTCTATTTAGCTTTGGTCCCATCCATTTCCCATTTAATATCACTGTTTTACAATTGGTTGAAGTTGACACTTGGTTTGTGACCTAATTTGGTTGTGTTTTTGCATGCCTCAACATGTTGATTTAATTCCCATGGTTCCTTTTGTCCAAGTTGCATGAAAATTGATATGTAGCTCATTGGATATGTTCTGTTTAGGATATAATTTTTGTAGAATTTATTGAGCTGTTTTGACATTTGTTTGGATGCAATCATTCTGTTGACTCATATGTGGTTCATACTTGCTTACTTTGAGTTGAATTGTGCATGAGATAAAATTAGTGCATAGTTTGGATGTGAGGCCAATTGGATCCTCTTATTAATTGACTTATCTTGACTTTGATTATGATTCACTTGCTGTTTTAAGATTTTTCCATCCTTTGGACCCTAGGCTTGTCCTAGTGGTCTTGTATCTCATGTTTGAATGTGATTTTCAGGTTAAAAGGGCAAAATACATTAAGGAGGTGGATTCACTTGTGATTGAGATGTCATTTGACATTGTACACTAACTTGTTTTGTTTTGTAGGATGTTTGGATCCTTTGAGTTGACTTGCACTTTGGTGCATTGGATTGTGTTTGTCTGTGTATAGCTAATTGTGAACCATTTGCTGTTTAGTTCTGTGATTAGTATACTGATGATATTTGATTGATTTCAGGTATATTAAGTTGCTAATATTGCTTTGCTTTACTTGATAAGCAATTTGCACTGAGGTATAACATTCTTGTCTCCATGTAGTCTGGAAGACCTGGCCTGTTACTTGGCCAGGCACCTGTCTGAAGTCCTCCTTAAGAGGCAATGTTTGTGATTGTTTACTTTTGTCCCCAAGCAGGTAAAGACCTTGATTAAGGCAATTGGTGGATCAAAGAGATATGCAGTCTATCTCCCACTATTCTGTTGAGTCGTCCCTCTGCTCACACTACTGTGTTGATGCATTGGGACACAAACCCAAGATCTTGTACAAAGTACAGTTGTGTCGGTGTCTTGAGCGTAGAAGGGTTCCCACATTCTGAACCCACGCTCCTTTGTCTGAAGCTCTCCCTGACCAGGGATAAGAGCTGTGAAGTCTCATCTTCACTCACCTTTCATCAGCTTCACCTTAGCCCCTCAATGGCAAGGTTAAGAGCTAACCTTACCCCGATACAGAGGCTTGTTTGTTGAGGTTGATATGACCCCTCGACTAAAGCCTGGCCCCGATGTTTGAGCCCCTTGTTGGTGTGTTTATTTCATGCTGTATATGTTTGTGTGGTGTGATTGTATCCCCTAGGTTTGCTAGACTCCGCGTAGTCTCGTTTGCATGTCAATTCAGGTAGCACGGTTCCTTCGTATAGGACTTCCTTTCTTGCTTGAGCTTTCCTAAAACACAAACAAACACTATCCCCTCTTAAGGATACGTCGACTCCTTCTACTACAGGTGAGTAAGTCTCCAAAGGTCGAGCATCCGGTAGATTGCGTAGTGACGTTGTCCACCTAAAAAACACAAACCAACAGGAATAGTTTAGCCGAACTACGACAACTCTGATTCTCATGTCCAGATGAGATACGTAGGCACGAGATGCGATGTCTTGTCGAGTTTGACTAACAACTAACACTAATTCTTTTCTCTCGCCCTCGTTGCGATTGAGACCTTCCCATTCTCTTGCCCTAGTTGCAATCGAGACCCTTCTTCTTCCTGTGTTGGTGTTAGGAGATGGATGTAAGCCCAGCGATTGGCATTCCATATCCTCTTGTTGTGTGCTTGGAAGATGATGTAAGTCCATCGAGTGGCATTCGGGTTCCAGTGTGCGTGTGTTTGGTTCGGATGCTGATGTAAGCCCAGTGATTGGCATTCAGGCTCCATGTTTGCCCTCGCCTGTGTTTGGTTGTGTGCGTGTGAGCCGAGCTACGAATGCTCTGATTCTTCTTAGTCCAAGAAGATACGTATGCATAGGGTGCGATACCCTAGCGAGCATGTGTTTTCCCCAGTCCGAACTACTTTGACTCTGATGTCTATGTCTGATAGACTAAGTAGGCCCAGGATGCGATATCCTGCCGAGTTAGTTTCAGTCTGTTTTCTTGTGTCTCTTTCAGCCAGTGTGAGTGTGTGTGAGCAGTGTTTTAGCAACCATTTTCCTTCCTATTGTGCGTGGATCCCGTCGAGTACGACGGATGCGTAGGGGTGCTAAAACCTTCCCTTCGCATAACCGACTCCCGATCCCATTCTCTCTGGTCGCGAGACCATGCTTTTTCCAGGTTTACTCTGAGCGTTTCCTTTCCCTCTTTTGGGATAAATAACGCACGGTGGCGGCTCTGTTGTTCTTGTTTTCCCGCCGGTTTTTTCGCGTAATGCGACAGCTGGCCACTCTGCTGGGGACATAGAGAAGTTGACCTGTGCTGGTCCATCTTCCCTAAGCAAGTCTCTCCTAGCGTTCTCTAGGTTAGGGTTTTGGTTGCTATTTGCTGTTGTTTATTGCATTCATTCATTTACTGTTTGCATTTATTGTGTGCATTGATGTTTGCATTCATTCATTTTCATCTGCTGTGATGGCTGTGTTTCTCTGTTTGGGGTGGGAGTTACTCGAGGTAAAAGGCCCAATACCCAGGCTATGAGTGAAATCTAGGAAACCTAGGAATAGAGTGATTCATGGGAAGCGGGTGGTGTACGCCACTTAGCGAAACATTGATATCACGAGCAGTTCAGACTCTGATGGGGTATTATCGGTGCATACATCTGGTGTGCACAGGATGATATTCTTGAAAGGGTTGTTTATCCTGCGTTTCTCTCGACCTTACCCTGGCCTAGATAACACCCGTGAGTGGGGAGGGAATGATCATTTTTACAGGTACAGTTGCTGACTTGTTGGTGACTCTGGGTACTGATGGTGACTGTGAATTATGGACATTTATTTCTGGGACGCCGGAGTTCTGTCCGTGGTTTATCAGCGGGTTCCGTTTATTTCGGATCCCCGGGTTGAATTTGAGAGTACCTGTTCAGAGGATCTGGCTATCATCCGTTCGGCGGATGTTTCTGTGATGATGATGTAATCTCCAGTTCCGTTTATTTCGGAACTCCCCAAGTCGGATTTATGGTGACTTAGTCCCGATGACTGTGACTAGTTCAGAGAATGGGTCTTTAGATGACCTGGTGGCATAGTGACTTGCATTCATGCATTTGCATCGCATTCATCTGCATTCAACACATGTCTGTCCGTAGTCAGGGTCCACTTTTTGATTAAGATTCTGGTTGAGAGATATCCAGATGTCAGAAATGTACCGATGAGAATTATTTGTCTCTGTGAAACCAGAATCAAAGGACAATTCCTCATACGGATAGACATTGCATGGGTGAGTCATACTAACCTGTTTGCTGTTTTGTAGGGTTCAGTGTTCAACCGGTACGCATAGCTCGTTTTCTCAGATCTCCTGCTAGGGGTAACAAATCCAAACTGATGGATCTTCCCAACGCCGACATCCTCGAACTGAAAGAGATGGTGAGGGATTTGCTCAGAGTCGTCTAGACCAAACAGAGGACGTCGTCCACCGTACATCTTTGTCAGTGCAGGAATGCTGGATTCTGATCATGCTTGTTTAGTGAGTGAAGAGATCGACCGCGACCGCGAGCTAGAGCTGTGGATAAAGTCGTGCGTACCAGGCAACTGGAAGGCCTCCAAAAGCATCACTGTCGCTCATCCGGAAGAGTAGTTTTTCTGTGTTAATCTTGTTTGCATGAAAGCCATACGTTTTGCCCGAAACGTACTGGTCCATTGTAAGGGCCATCTCATGTGTTTCATTGTGCAACATTTTGCATCAGTAATAAATGGATGTTTTTGTGATTAAAAGCGGTGTTCCCTGTTTTTCACTTTTTGCAGTTTTAAAAATATAAAAATACAAATGGCAATGTTTTTATTCTCTTTCCTTTTGATTCATTTGGTTCCGACCACAAAAGTGATTATCCTCCTGATCTCATTGATAACAATTCGGTTACACCTCTGTATGACTTCGACAATCTGATCTATCATGCCGAAGAAGAAGGCGAAGAAGATTGTGATCTGCTGGAATTAGCCAGGTTGTTGAAACAAGAGGAGAAGGTGATTCTACCGCACGAGGAGAAGGTCAAGACTGTCCTCCAGTGAAGCGGAAACCGGTGCTGAAAGAGGAGAATGTGTGTGGACTGCTAAGACGTGAATAGAGCCAGTTCGAGAGATGAATTCCCGGTACTTCACATGGATGTATTGGTTGATAGTACAACTCAATTCTAGGTGTTTACCTTCATGGATGGCTTGCTTGGCCAAAGTCAAATTGAATTGTCGCCAAATGATATGGAGTAAACAATGTCCATCACACCAAAGAGTACTTTCTTGTTATAAGGTGAAGAAGGAGGCCGGTGCCACGGATCAAAGGGCTAGGGTGACTTTGTTTCATGATATGACTCATTGTGAAAGCGAATGCCATGTTGATGACATGATGGCAAAGTCCCAAGCAGAAGAGGGGCATCCGGTGGATCAAGTTGGTTGACAGGTAGAGACAACCCAGACTGTTGAGTCCAAATCAGTGCACTTATGGAGTGCTGTCCGTCAAGCTACAGAGGCTTATTGTGAGCAAATAAGAGGAATCGAGGTCGATCCTGCAAAAAAAAAAAGAAAAAAAAATGCGAGAAATGCCTGAACCAAAAACAAAAAGAGATCAAACGGTCAGGTAGGATAATGATTGCCAAGGGGCATATGAAAAAGCAAAAAGAATAGGTTGCAGGAACCTCTGATTCTGTTAACCTGGTACTTTACAGCCCTCGAAGGGTCTATGAGGTGTGTATTGTGTCAGCACGACGAGTCTTGTCGAAAAGAGCATGCAATTTACCTAAGCAAAAAGTTTATCAACTGTGAAACAATACACTCACTGCTCGAGAAAACTTGATGTACTTTGGCATAGGCTGCTCGCCGACTGAGACAGTATGCTGATTCATACCACTTTGTGGATGTCCAAAATGGATCTGATCAAGTATGTGCTTGAGAAGTCAGCATGGACCGGACGGGTTGCGAGAGGGCAATTGGCGTCAACTGAATACAATACCCAGAAAGCAATCAGGAGGAGTACTGTATGATTATCCCAGCAACCCATTGATGATTGTCAACCAAGGAAGTCTGAGGTCCCTGATGAGGACATCTCGAGGTACTCAAATCGAAAGATTGAGAGTGACCGATCCCGGAGGAGGGGCCCGACCCTGAATCCGAACGGATTCTGATGTCTGATGGGGAGAGTTTAAAGTGAATGAGCTAGTGATTCCACAATAACTGTTGAATGCACCAACGACGGTGGCTGAGCACAAAGTTTGTATCCCGGGTGCCGAACCTCGATGCGTGCGGTTACTGGGGCAATGCCTTTCTCACTCAGATATGGGTGGTACTACCATTTGAGACTCAGGTTTTGTCATGGGGTCCCGTTGGACGTAAACTTGAAAAAGGATAAGTGGATAAGGACTCCGTATGACGCATTGAGCCTGATTGCGAAAAGAGGCTGACAGTTACTTGTCATGGGGCAGTTGTACCCAATAAATGAAGCGTGTTGTTGACCGAAGAGTGCGACCTCGTGCGTGCCATGGAAGAGATGTGGTGTTGGAAAGGATCCTTCCTCCTCGGGACGATCGTGGGGCAAGTGGATATACAGTCATGAATCCCCAGCATGGTCAAGAAGGCTTTCTCCGACAGAGCTTTGTTGCTGACAACCATGAGTGGCGAGGATTTTCCGTCCCCTGCAGATGCGGACGCAGTTAGAAAATACTTCGTAAAAAGAGACCCGCTGGACAAAAGGAATAAAAGAGTCCAGGCAAAAAAGGGCATCCCGGCGAACCAAAAAAAAAAGAGAGAAAAGTTTCGGGAAAAAGTTAGGGATAAGAAAAGAAAAGAACTGTACACCCGGCAAGTCGAAAACCCCACAAGGGCGACTTGGGCAAAAATGGGTATCCCGGTGGACTGAAACCCGGAAGGGCGGTCCAGGAAAGAGAGGGATTGAAACGAACAACTGCGTCTAGCATGATCGTTTGAGCTTTAGATGACTCGGCTAATCTCCGACAGAGATCGATCGGAAGCGTCTGGTTCAGAAGGCCGAAAGTGCGGAAAGTCTTGAGGACATATGGGGTGTAACCGAGTTGGAACCCGATGAGATCACGGTTTCACATTGCCATTAGGATAGATCTTTCCTGTTGTGCGCAATCACCTCTTTCCAGGGTTTGCTTCCTGTATGTTGCTCAGTTCTGAGCCATCTTTTTTTGTTTCAGTCAATAAATGCGTGTTCAGTCAAATAGTTTTGTTTTTGTTTTCATTACCGCTTTGATTACGAAAACATCCGTTCGTTTTGATAAGAATAGTTGCATTTTGAAACATAGAGGTCCCTTCCGATGCGTGCTTATAAGATTGAAATCTGGAAATCTTATTCGGAAGTTTGAGTGACCTAGGTGTTGAAATATGGGGCACGCCTGGGGCACGCTTTTATCTAACGATCCCTTGTGCAAATACGGTTAGATATCTTCATTCACCGGCAGGTTGTGATATGAAGCCTTTTGAAAAAAAGAGATCCCCGCAGAGTCCAACCAGGGGCAGAGGGATAGACAAACAGTGAAAAGACGGCGAAAGAAGGACGACGATTCTGGAGGGTCAATCAAGAAGACTCTTCAAAGTCTGAGGACTGGAAAGTTTGTATAAATCCCAGGAGTTCGATCTCCGTGAAGTACAGAGGAGCCGGGAATACAAGGTGATGAATCTGAAAAGTCCAGATGAGTCTGGGAGTTCTCAAAAGTGGAAAGTCGACACTGCGGTAGGATGGTGAACACCAGTGTTCGACGAATCGAAGGGCGGACCGTGTCCGATAGACCGTATTTCCCCAATGGGTTTGAGAGTGTCATCTCCCTAGAAGATTCGAGATCGGTGCCTCCTCAGCAAGCCTGAAGGTTACCATATCCCCAGCGGAGTTGTGATTGTTTTCCAAGTCTGAAGCTGTCCTCCCAGCAGAGGTTGTGTTGATGGTTTTCCCTCAACAAGGTCCACAAGCGGATCGGGTTCGGCGAAGACTATCCCCAGTAGAGGTAAGGATTGGCTGCCTCCCCTAGCAGGGTAATATCCAAGCAAATCAGGTTCGATGGAGGTCATCCCCAGCGACGTTTGTCTTTCCCCAGCAGGGTGGAAATGGACGTGGTAAATCCTCAGCAGAGTCCCTGGAGCTCCCCGATGTTGTCTCTGGAGGAGACGTGTGTTTTATGCATTCATCATTTAGATAAGCATGGCATATTGCATCACTAGTGCGTAGCATTTCCATGATCATGGGGCATTGCGCTAAAAAAAAAAACTCTCATGCATCTGCATTGCAAGCATATCCATTAGCCCTTAGCCGTGGTGACCGAGAATGGATTGTTGGAAGAGTTTAGCATCGCTTGGATCGATTTCAGAACTGGGTTCCCCCAGCAGGGTTGAGAGAAGTATTTCCCCAACGAGTGACTCTTTAGTCGAGTGGGTATCCCCAGCAGTGTTGCTCCCCAATTGGTAGCATCTTGCAAGCCTGGATCCATTCCCCTAGCTGATGTGGGTGTGTCTGATCTCTCCATGTAGAGTTAACCCCTTAAGCAGAAAGTGTCTGTCATTTCCTTCTGCGCTCCCCACTGAGTTATATCCTCGTGGATGACGGTTGTTTCCGTTCCCTCCCTAACGGGATGGGTTTTCCCTATTGAGTTCTTTCCTCATTAGGATGAGTCCTGATTCAGTCTGCCTTTTTGGATCGATCCTAAATTGGCTTCCTGTTGGCTGTCTCTTGTGATTCCCTGTGGTATAAATGAATAGTTGCTCACTAACCGGCACTCATTCATCTTATCCTCAGCAGATTATTTTTGGGCCTCTACCTACAAACCGGTAGTTGTAAGTCCTATCGTTGTGGTTTTCTACCTACTAACTGGTAGCTGTAAAATCCCACTTTCTTCCCCTTGGTGGAGTTAACCCTTCGTGCTCATCCTATCGATGACTGGTTACTTTTCTGTGGTTTTCTACCTACAAACCGGTAGATGTAATCCCCTCTTTGCAGTTATCAGTACCCAGTTTGCGGTATTGATATTCTTTTCCCCTCTGGATACTGGCCTTGATCAAGCAGTATTGTCCCCAGTGGGTCCTCTTTCATTCACCGTTTGCTGGTAATGCTTGCGGGTTCCTCTCTGATTGGTCATCTTGTGCATACCTAGTCCGGGTACCCTGATGCCTTTCTTTTCGGTCATTTATCCATTTAACAACCTGCAACCCGGTTATGGATAATCTTCCATGCGAGTGTATTATCTACGTTTCGACGGCTATAGATAATATATCTCATGCACTCTCTGGTCAGTCTTTTGATTGCTTTCTCCAGCAGAGTAAGATTCGTATTCCCTGTGGAATCGAATGTCCATCCTTTAACAAGATCGCTTTTCTAGCCCTCTTCAGGATGTTGAGTGTTTTGGAACACAAACCAATTCATGTTCGGTCGGTCACCCGTTTCATACCTACAACCCGGTATTCTTGGTGTTCCTTCCCGTTTGCTCGCTGTCGTGACCTTGATCCCCAGTGAGATCCCCTGCAAGTGTTTAGCCTTGCCCTGACATATGTAGATGTCGACCTGTCAGCACCCGCGTGTGTTGTTTCTTTGGGGTCGGTAAACACCATCTTTCGGTGCTTTCCCAGTCATGCGTAAGTGTCTGGTATTCTTTGATGTCTGTAGGCATCATCTTTCGATGTTCGTAACGTCGGTCTCCTTCCCCAGTTGATCCTCCTCTCCGTTGGTGTCGATAAACGTCGAGTTTTTCCCGATCATCCATTGATGATTTGGTTGTGTTCACTCTCCCTAGAAGAGTCCTCCTCTCCGTTGGTATCGATAAACGTCGAGTTTTTCCCGATCATCCATTGATGATTTGGTTGTGTTCACTCTCCCTAGAAGAGTCCTCCTCTCCGTTGGTGTCGATAAACGTTGAGTTTTTCCCGATCATCCATTGATGATTTGGTTGTGTTCGCTCTCCCCAGAAGAGTTCTCCTCTCCGTTGGTGTCGATAAACGTCGAGTTTTTCCTATGCGTCCGTTGGCGTATAGTTGATATCATTCCCCACAGGGTCGTCCCCAGAAGAAACCTCCTCTCCGTTGGTGTCGATAAACGTCGAGTTTTTCCTAGTCGTCCTATGACGTCTAGTTGCTATTCCCCGTAGATCATTTGGTAGTACCAAATGATTCCCCTCAGAGTTTCCTCCTCTCCGTTGGTGTCGATAAACGTTGAGTTTTTCCCGATCATCCATTGATGATTTGGTTGTGTTCGCTCTCCCCAGAAGAGTTCTCCTCTCCGTTGGTGTCGATAAACGTCGAGTTTTTCCTATGCGTCAGTTGGCGTATAGTTGATATCATTCCCCACAGGGTCGTCCCCAGAAGAAACCTCCTCTCCGTTGGTGTCGATAAACGTCGAGTTTTTCCTAGTCGTCCTATGACGTCTAGTTG
The DNA here is from genome assembly GCF_024323335.1 of Lathyrus oleraceus. Classification (NCBI taxonomy): domain Eukaryota; kingdom Viridiplantae; phylum Streptophyta; class Magnoliopsida; order Fabales; family Fabaceae; genus Lathyrus; species Lathyrus oleraceus. Next base: position 507,438,361 of record NC_066581.1, read on the forward strand.
CTATTCCCCGTAGATCATTTGGTAGTACCAAATGATTCCCCTCAGAGTTTCCTCCTCTCCGTTGGTGTCGATAAACGTCGAGTTTTTCCCGATCATCCATTGATGATTTGGTTGTGTTCGCTCTCCCCAGAAGAGTCCTCCTCTCCGTTGGTGTCGATAAACGTCGAGTTTTTCCTATGCGTCCGTTGGCGTATAGTTGATATCATTCCCCACAGGGTCGTCCCCAGTAGCGCCTCCTCTCCGTTGGTGTCGATAAACATCGAGTTTTTCCTAGTCGTCCTATGACGTCTAGTTGTACCTTTCCCCATGTGGATTTACCTCTCCGTTGGTTTCGATAAATGTCGAGTTTTTCTCATTCGTCCGTTGACGTCTGATTGTATACCCTATTCCCAGTCATTCATTAATGTCTGGTTGATTCCCAACCAGAATCCCCAGTAGACGTCCTATTCGGTTTCTGATTGCGGTGCCTTTCCCTCGTGAAGTGGCTTTCTCCTTCTCCGTTGGTGTCGATAAACGTCGAGCTTCTCCCTTTCGTCCTATGACGTCTGGTCGAGTCTTCCCATTCATCCGATGATGTCTGGCCTCCTTCTCCGTTGGTGTCGATAAACGTCGAGCTTCTCCCTTTCGTCCTATGACGTCTGGTCGAGTCTTCCCATTCATCCGATGATGTCTGGTCTCCTTCTCCGTTGGTGTCGATAAACGTCGAGCTTCTCCCTTTCGTCCTATGACGTCTGGTCGAGTCTTCCCATTCATCCGATGATGTCTGGTCTCCTTCTCCGTTGGTGTCAATAAACGTCGAGCGTCTCCCTTTCGTCCGATGACGTCTGGTTGAGTATTCCCAGTTCATTCATTAATGTCTGGTTACCTCTCCGTTGGTCTTGGTAAACGTCGAGTTTTTCCTGGTCGTCCCAGCTGATTCACCTCTCCGTTGGTTTCGGTAAACGTTGAGTTTTTCCCATTACGTCCGCTGACGTATGGTTGTATCCTTTCCTGGTTATCCCCAGTAGAGTTGATTTACCTCTCCGTTGGTCTTGGTAAACGTTGAGTTTTTCCTAGTTGCCCGCTGGCATCTAGTTGAGATTTCTGATCCCATTCATCATTGTGATGTCTGGATGTGGTTGCGCTTTTGAAAGAAGAAAAAGAAAATGAAAAATTCCCAGCAGTGTGCAAATTCTACGGTTCTTGGTATTCAATCCCTGTTTACCCTGAAAGTCTGACAGCCGTTGCTCTCATCCGTTCGGGTTCCCAGTTGATTGAATAGGGGAAGCTGTAGCACCTCAAATTTGCACCCTACCTTTTGTACATTCATTTCACATTAGGTCATTAACATAACATGGTCCACTGCATAACATTGCATTGTCCATTTGCCCAAGTGCAAGCCAACTGACAAATTAGGTCAAACTGGTCAGGAGAATCAGTCAAACAAGCAAGCATGTGCTATTTCCATTGGAACAAAGCCCTATGGTTGATTTATCAAGTTCATATGGTCTAAGGATCATTTTGAAGTGGTTTGGCCAAAGATTGGATGCTCAGAAGTCATCAGTCAAGCTGAATTTCAGCTGGAACCATAGAAAGTCAACTGTGGTCAACTGTGGTCAACTGTGCCTGATTTTATGGATTGGAAGGTGTGAGATGGTTTGAAAGGCCTCATTCATGTCCATATAAGTCTCATTTGACATATCAAAGACCAAGGTTGAAGATTTGGAGGTCAGACAAGAAGTTTCCAAAAATGGCAGGTGACTTGTAATTTCAGCTGCCCAAAATGGAAAGTTTTTCTCCTCAAAATTACTTCATCATAAAAGCTTCAAATGGAATTTTGTCCAACATGAAAGTTGAAGATCTTGATCTCACCATTCCAAAAAGTCCAAGAACTTGGAATTCCCATGTGTGGTTGGCAAGATATGGTCCAATCATTTTCAGAAAATGCCCGAAATCAAAGTGGCATAACTTGCACATGGAATGGCCAAATTGGATGGTTCTTCTTTGAGCAAATCACATTTGATGTGTACTTTCATAATCCATCATCACATTTTGCCAAAAGCCTTCACATAAAAAGGTCAATTTTCAAGTGCAACAATTAAAATCCAAGGGCAAAACGGTCCAAATCTCAAAATACTTGGAATTTTCACATGAGGCTTTTTCCAACACCTCACAAATGGCATTTTTGACTTGTTTGAACCAAGGTTGGACAGAAAAATCAGCTGCATCATGAAAGGGCATTTTGGCCAAAGCTTGAAAATTGCACTTAACACTAATCACCTCCATTTTGCTAATTTGGATTAATTTTTGATTAAGGCACTGGTATATATTGCTAATTATAACTGTTTTGCATAAGCACTAATCATTTCTTCATATCCAAATAGAAAGATTTCACAATTCTCTCACTTTCTCCATTTTTCACATTCACTTTTTTTCCAATTTTCTCAAGAATCTTTGATCCTCTATGCGATTTCTTTGTGGATTCTTCATGTGCAGGTGAGATTGAACTTCTGTTGAAGCATTTGGAGGTGTAAATCGAGCAAAAACTCCAGCTGCTACAAGCTTGCTCTCACATGGCAGTTACGATTTTCCACTGATTCAAGCATTGTTGAGCTAGGAGATCATCACCAATCACCTTCATAAGCAACATACGCGAACTGTTTCACATAATTAAAGCCAAAAACGCCAAGAACACGAGCTGCATAATCACACGGTAAAAATTCGAATCTTCTAATCCATGAAATCTTGATATGCGTCTTGTAGTGCGTTGAACGTAGAGTGTACTGAAGTTTGAATCGCGTGATTTCGTCCACTAATCATCGAGATATTTGAGATTAAAGTTTATGCGTCAAAACTTCTTTCGATCGGATCTTTATGTGTGTTAATCTTTAGACTAAATCATGGACATAACTGTAATCTACGTCGAAAGACGAAGAGATCGGTATAAGGCTCGTATCATTTGGTGAAGAAAATCTCGTAACCGAATTTGGAGTTGATGAAGAACATGAAGGCGAAGAACAGCGGAAGAACGAAGCAATTCTGGAACAAAAGCCGTGTTTGATCCTGAAACTTCCTGGCCATTTTCAAATTGCTGTTTGGCGCCGGCTTGGACCAGTGAGAAGCTGCCACGGCGTTAATGAAGCACATGCGTTTTGGACCGGTTGGGAGTATTTACGGAAATGCCATTCAGATAAGTTAATTCACTTAATCCACTTAAATAATTATTTCATTATTTAACCAATCTTCAAAAAATCATAGAAAATCCATTTTTAATCCAAAATTGGTGGGACTTTTTTTGTTGGATCCCAATTTTTCTCTAGAATTTTTTAGGCATAATAGTTCATGTTGTGCCTGGTAGAATTTCGGAATGGTATATTGATTTTTGACATGTGTGCAATATTTGTATGTTTTACCATTTTGATCACCAAATAGTCATGCCTTATCCAAATTTAATGAAATTTCATATGATAATTCTTGACACACTCCTGGAGATTTTCATGTATCATTTGTAATTTTTGGATCTCTGGTTTGATAGATATGATTTATTCAATTTGAGTGTGACAATATGTGTCACACTATGCTATGCTGGATTCATGATTTATTTTTCCATGCTTACCTTAGGCCTATGGCTCTGATTTTTTGCATGAGATGACTTTTATATGTTAGGTTTCACCATGATTTCTTGTGGATTTAATTGATCCATTTTCTAAATGATTGACATTTTTGATTGCTGTTTAGCATTTTTGGATTGTTTCTTGAGTAGCAAACTTACATGTCTTGTTAAATGCTCATCCCTCATCCTATGAATGTGAAAATTGGTGGAGTGTTTCCTAACATGTGTAGCTTCTATTTAGCTTTGGTCCCATCCATTTCCCATTTAATATCACTGTTTTACAATTGGTTGAAGTTGACACTTGGTTTGTGACCTAATTTGGTTGTGTTTTTGCATGCCTCAACATGTTGATTTAATTCCCATGGTTCCTTTTGTCCAAGTTGCATGAAAATTGATATGTAGCTCATTGGATATGTTCTGTTTAGGATATAATTTTTGTAGAATTTATTGAGCTGTTTTGACATTTGTTTGGATGCAATCATTCTGTTGACTCATATGTGGTTCATACTTGCTTACTTTGAGTTGAATTGTGCATGAGATAAAATTAGTGCATAGTTTGGATGTGAGGCCAATTGGATCCTCTTATTAATTGACTTATCTTGACTTTGATTATGATTCACTTGCTGTTTTAAGATTTTTCCATCCTTTGGACCCTAGGCTTGTCCTAGTGGTCTTGTATCTCATGTTTGAATGTGATTTTCAGGTTAAAAGGGCAAAATACATTAAGGAGGTGGATTCACTTGTGATTGAGATGTCATTTGACATTGTACACTGTCATACGGTGAACTGGACTTTTTTGTGGTTTTAATCGCAATGTCGCGGTTAGCAAGAGTCGCCACCGACTTTTCTTTTATCCAATAAGGAAAGGTGGAAAAGAACAGGAAAGACCTTAATTTAGATTTTGGGTTCGGGAGGTACATTATACAAAGGGAAGGTGTTAGCACCCTTTGTATCCATGGTTATCCATGGGCTCTTAATTGCTCGATCACTTATATTATTTTTGTCTGAAAAAAAGTGTTTGTGAATTGTTTAGAAAAATTGTTTTTTGAAAAGAGAATTTAACTTTGTAATGATTCTTGTATGAATGTATACAAAGTGATTATCTCGTTTAGTTTTGAAAATTGTTTAGAAAAATATAACTCGGTAATGATTCTAGTATGAATGTATACCAAGTGGTGATTTTCTGAAGATATTTTGAAAGGTGTGAGGTGTGAAAAAAAATGTTTTAGGTTGTGAGCCAGCAATTAAGAGTTATACCGACCCAAGGTCTTTATGAGTATTTCCTATCCTTATGAGGGTAAAACTGTCCTTATTATTGAGAAATAAGTAGTTTTATCCTTTGGATGTAAAAGGGTCATCGTAGGGTCATTGATTGGTCATTGAAGGCAACAGTTACGAGGATACCTTAGCATTCGAAGGGACTATCATCTTTTAACCGTAGGCAACATCGGAGGGTCATCGAGGGACAAAGTTGTATATTCGAAGGCAACATCCGAGGGACTATAATTTATTTTATGATGATTTAACCGAAGGGTCTTTGCTAAGGGTATCCCCACGTTCGCGGGACATGACCGTAATATCGTAATCGTAAGGCAACAAAGAGAGGTCCAAGATCACTTATTCAAAGGCAAAGTTTTACAATTAATTATATAATTAGGATGAAACTCCACATTAAAATTATTAAAAATAATATATTAAAAAAATTAATGCATTAGAAATTAATACATTAAAAATTAATTTAGGGTGAAACTCCACAAGGGTATCCCACAAATAAAGTGGAATACCTAGCCAATAACCTTTTCCTGGGATATGTGAACCTTTACGAAACTCAAAAAAAGAAACATGTCAGAACACCAAATCAGGGTGCAATCGAAGATTACACCGGAGAAATATCACAACAATAAATAGGATAGGATGAATAATGCATGGCTATGATAAAACATAAAAAAAAATAGAAAAGTCAGCTACTGTCTCGTTCGCCTCTGCCTCGCCTAGCGAAGGCCAGGCGAATACTCGCCCCAGGCTCGCCTAGCGAGGTGCTAGCGAGCGGCCACGGATTTTGAATTTGAAAACAGCCCCATGTTAGGAACTTTGAATTTTATGGCATTTTATCACAGGAATAACATGGTCAAACATTCAGGGTATTCAGGCATATTTAAATTCCCATACGAAAGCAAATTATATATCAACATTTAATCCTGATGCATTATATATATAGATATGGCCAATTGAAAGTATAAACAATAGAGATACGCAAACCTGTTTGCCAATTCAAGGTTGAAGGGATTGACCACTTGTAGTATCGGAATAAGTTAGGCAGCGGGAATTGGACGGTGATGGCTTCGGTGCAGATGGGCTGCCTTCAGGGTTTCTTTACTCTGAATTCTCCAGGTTGGCAGGGTTCCTATGCCAAAGTTTCTATCCGTCCTTCTCTGTTCTCTCTCTTTCTTTTTCCTCAAGGTTTTGTTCCAAGGAAACCTCAGAGTGTTTTGCTTCTCTTCCTTCTTTCTCCCGTGAATCTCCTAGTGTAAACTCCCAGTCTGAAACTTCAGTATTTATAGACTAATTTCGTGGGTAATGGGCTTGGAATGAGTGAGACCCAAGTCCAAAATAATTTGTTATATTTTATTTATATATTTATTTTAATTATTTAATTAATTAATTAATTAATTAATTAATTAATTAATTAATTAATTAATTAATTTTTTTTTTTTTTTCAGGAAAAATGATGGGTAAATTTTGGGGTATGACAGCTGCCCCTGTTCAATATTCTTGAACCGAGAGAGTTAGGATGGCGTGTATGCCATTCGTGGTCTGGAGGTGGAAGATTATTGAACACTAGAATGCCCCAAAAATTTGCACTTGAGAATCGACAGTTGGTCTTGATGGAGATGGGCTTAAAGATGCCATCCGGGAGGTTTGATGACGAAAGCTTCAGATCGAGCCGTACATTAGGCCAATTTGAAGACATGGGTGCCACACTGGGTCGTACATTAGACCGAATAATGAGTCATCCATTAGGCTGCCGACTTCGCTGGGGAGTCGGAGTGTGTCATATGCTGTTGGGGATAAAGGATCAGAATGGACCATACGCCAGATCGTATCTGAGTTGAAGAGAGAGCCGTCCGTTGTGCTGAATCTGGTGATGAAAGGGGTAGTCGTACACTAGACTACACTTCAGAAATGTACCGTACACTAGGTAGCATCTGAGTAGGGGAGTAGCCGTATACTAGACTACCATTCAGAAATGTATCTGTCCGAAGGTAGCATCTGAGTAAGGGAGTAGCTGTATACTGGACTACCGTCCAGAAATGTACCTGTCCGAAGGTAGCATCTGGGAAAGGGAGTAGCCGTATACTGGACTACCATCCAGAAATGTACCTGTCCGAAGGTAGCATCTGGGAAAGGGAGTAGCCGTATACTAGACTACCATCCAGAAATGTACCTGTCCGAAGGTAGCATCTGGGAAAGGGAGCAGCCGTATACTGGACTACCATTCAGAAATGTACCTGTCCGAAGGTAGCATCTGGGAAAGGGAGTAGCCGTATACTGGACTACCATCCAGAAATGTACCTGTCCGAAGGTAGCATCTGGGAAAGGGAGTAGCCGTATACTGGACTACCATCCAGAAATGTACCTGTCCGAAGGTAGCATCTGGGGAAGGGAGTAGCCGTATACTAGACTACCATCCAGAAATGTACCTGTCCGAAGGTAGCCTCTGGGAAAGGGAGTAGCCGTATACTGGACTACCATCCAGAAATGTACCTGTCCGAAGGTAGCATCTGAGAAAGGGAGTAGCCGTATACTAGACTACCATCCAGAAATGTACCTGTCCGAAGGTAGCATCTGGGAAAGGGAGTAGCCGTATACTGGACTACCATCCAGAAATGTACCTGTCCGAAGGTAGCATCTGGGGAAGGGAGTAGCCGTATACTAGACTACCATCCAGAAATGTACCTGTCCGAAGGTAGCATCTGGGAAAGGGAGTAGCCGTATACTGGACTACCATCCAGAAATGTACCTGTCCGAAGGTAGCATCTGGGAAAGGGAGTAGCCGTATACTGGACTACCATCCAGAAATGTACCTGTCCGAAGGTAGCATCTGGGAAAGGGAGTAGCCGTATACTGGACTACCATCCAGAAATGTACCTGTCCGAAGGTAGCATCTGGGAAAGGGAGTAGCCGTATACTGGACTACCATCCAGAAATGTACCTGTCCGAAGGTAGCATCTGGGAAAGGGAGTAGCCGTATACTGGACTACCATCCAGAAATGTACCTGTCCGAAGGTAGCATCTGGGAAAGGGAGTAGCCGTATACTGGACTACCATCCAGAAATGTACCTGTCCGAAGGTAGCATCTGGGAAAGGGAGTAGCCGTATACTGGACTACCATCCAGAAATGTACCTGTCCGAAGGTAGCATCTGGGAAAGGGAGTAGCCGTATACTGGACTACCATCCAGAAATGTACCTGTCCGAAGGTAGCATCTGGGAAAGGGAGTAGCCGTATACTAGACTACCATCCAGAAATGTACCTGTCCGAAGGTAGCCTCTGGGAAAGGGAGTAGCCGTATACTAGACTACCATTCAGAAATGTACCTGTCCGAAGGTAGCATCTGGGAAAGGGAGTAGCCGTATACTGGACTACCATCCAGAAGTGTACCTGTCCGAAGGTAGCATCTGGGAAAGGGAGTAGCCGTATACTGGACTACCATCCAGAAATGTACCTGTCCGAAGGTAGCATCTGGGGAAGGGAGTAGCCGTATACTAGACTACCATCCAGAAATGTACCTGTCCGAAGGTAGCATCTGGGGAAGGGAGTAGCCGTATACTAGACTACCATCCAGAAATGTACCTGTCCGAAGGTAGCATCTGGGAAAGGGAGTAGCCGTATACTGGACTACCATCCAGAAATGTACCTGTCCGAAGGTAGCATCTGGGAAAGGGAGTAGCCGTATACTAGACTACCATCCAGAAATGTACCTGTCCGAAGGTAGCATCTGGGAAAGGGAGTAGCCGTATACTGGACTACCATCCAGAAATGTACTTGTCCGAAGGTAGCATCTGGGGAAGGGAGTAGCCGTATACTAGACTACCATCCAGAAATGTACCTGTCCGAAGGTAGCCTCTGGGAAAGGGAGTAGCCGTATACTGGACTACCATCCAGAAATGTACCTGTCCGAAGGTAGCATCTGAGAAAGGGAGTAGCCGTATACTAGACTACCATCCAGAAATGTACCTGTCCGAAGGTAGCATCTGGTCAGATGAAGGTCTAACTTGGTCGTGCATTAGACTGTACTTGAGTTGAAGAAGGTCAGAATGGATCGTACGCTAGATCGTATCTGAGTTGTTGAGGGTCAGAATGGATCGTCCGTTAGATCGTATCTGAGTTGAAGAAGGTCAGAATGGATCGTACGCTAGATCGTATCTGAGTTGAAGGAGTCATATGTTGAGCTGAATCAGAATGAACCGTATGTTAGGCTGTATCTGTATACGTTGTACTTGCAATAAATGTCTGGGATGGGCTTAAAGATGCCATCGCTAGGAGGATATCGAAGTGTTGTCAGAATGAATGTTCCCATGAATTGCATCTGGAATATGTATCTGAATCTTGTCTGTGATTGATAAAGGCGTCTGCCTGAATGAGCCTTTTACTTTGACTATATCAGGAGGATAATTAACCTGCAAAGAAAAGTTAGCTTTATGCCATGTCATGATTCATGAGATGTTTTATGCTTTCGAAAATAAATGCGTATGCTGTGAAATGATGTAATGAATGAGTTATGCGTATGAGAAGTTCTGCTTGGGGACTCTACTGGGGAAAATAAATCCCCATCTACTGATTGGAGATATTCGTGTTGAGGACCCTCTCTCGGCTGGGGGTTCTGATTTCTGTCTGATGGTAGAGATATTCAACAGAGCCTGGCTGGGGATGGATGAGATGATCAATCTGTCTGATGATGCCGACCTCTGTTGGGGAATAGCTGGCTGTGCCGGGGAATACTGCCAACTTCTTCTGGGGAAAAACAGGCTTGCTGGGGGAAGAGAATTGGTAGTAGATTCATTGGAAGCATGATTAGACCTTTTCCTTGATCCTGAAGTAGGGTAGTAATTGCTATTGCTATTCTATGCATGTATTTTGGTAAACATTGGTCATATTCAAATGCACATATTAATTCAAATTAAATCAATGGACATTTACGCAACCAAAACAGAAAAGTAAAAAACGAAAGCATCTTTTTTGAAAGAGGGTTGTATTGATTTTTGAAAGAAGGCCTATAAACAGGCAAATTGTGTACAAGGAGACAGAAATCCTAGTAAGAGGAAATTGTCAAAAACAAAGAGAAAGCTATGCAGAAAAAGTCCTATTGATTTTAAGTCTACTACTGCCATTATGTCTTCAAGCATCTCATCCCCTGCTGTCGGATAGAAGTGATTGGCTTGGTCAGTCCCTTGAACTTGGATGAAAGTTGACTGAGAACGGGACATAGTCATACGCTTTAATCCCTAATTTTTGCCTGGACCGCCTTTTCAGGTTTTCAGTCCACCAGGATACCCTTTTTTGCCCAAGCCACCTTTTCAGGTTTTCGACTTGCCGGGTGTACATTTTTTTTATATATATCCCTAATTTTTGCCCGAACCCTTTCGGTTCGCCGGGATGCCCTTACTTTTGCCTAGATACGTCGATCTAGCGGGTCTTTTTCATGCGTAGTATTTTTTAACTATGTCCGCGTTCACGGGATGCGGGAAATCTTCGCCATCCACTGTAGCAAGTATCATGGCTCCACCAGAGAATACCTTCTTAACTACAAATGGCCCTTTGTACGTGGGAGTCCATTTGCCTCTGGGATCAGTTTGCGGTAGCACGATACGCTTGATTACCAAGTCGCCAATTTGATACACTTGTCGCTTGACCCTTTCGTTGAATGCCTGGGTCATGCGTTTCTGATATATCTGCCTATGACAAACAGCCGCGAGTCTCTTCAATCAAATTTATCTGATCGAGTCGAGTCTGAATCCGTTCCTCTTCATCTAAGCCCGCCTCTTTCATGATTCTTAGCGAGGGAATCTGAACTTCCACTGGTAAGATGGCTTCCATTCCATAGACTAAAGAGAACGGAGCTGCCCCTGTCGAAGTGCGTACTGAAGTGCGATAGTCATGAAAAGCAAATGGTAACATCTCATGCCAGTCTTTGTACATTACTGTCATCTTTTGTATAAGCTTCTGGACATTGTTAGCAGCCTCCACGGCGCCGTTCATCCTTGGCCGGTACGGAGAAGAATTAGAGCGTTTTATTTTGAACCGCGTGCAGAGTTCAGTAACCGTCTTGTTGTTCAAATTAGCACTATCATCAGTGATAACTCTTTCAGGAGACAACAAGTTTCTCGAATAGATATTTGATAGAACCCATCTTAGAAATCAATAAAGTGGTATGATTCAACATGTACTGTCTTAGTCGGCGAGCAGCCCAAGCCAAAGCGCAGCAAGCTTTCTCGAGCTATGAGTATCTTGTTTCACAGTCGGTACCTTTTGCTAAGGCGGTATATGGCATGCTCTTTTCGACCAGACTCGTCATGTTGCCCCAACACACCTCATTGGATTTTCTAACACGGTCAAATACATGATTAGAGGTCTTCCTTCAACTGGTGGTGTCAGAATTGGAGGTTCTTGGAGACACTTCTTGATTTTATCAAAAATTTCCTGACATTCATCATCTCTTGACTGTCCTCAGTAATTTGAAGATAGGTTTGCAAGTAGCAGTCAAGTAGGATATAAACCGGGCAATGTAATTCAAGTGCCCCAAGAGGCTTCTGACTTCTTTCTTGTCTACTTTTAGTACTCAGATCGACAGTTTCAATTGACTCCTCATGCGGCTGTATAGTCCTTTCTTCTTTCAGTAACAGTCTGGCAAGTTCTTCAAGTACTTCACAATCTTCTTCACTTCCATCTTCGGCTTGGTAGATCGGATTTTCGAAGTCATAATGAACAGTAGCAGAACTATTATCAACAGGATCCAGAGTGGATGTGGATACGAAATTTGTTACGTGAGTGTGTGCAAGAAAGCATAGCTTATTTGAAAAATGACAGGAAAGATAAAGAGCGCAATATTTGAATGCAAAAAGTCCATTGATTTATTGAATATGAATATGCTTATGAGAATGACAAAACATTTAACCAAATTTGATACATTGAATAAACAACAAACAATTACTCCTGACTAAAGGAAGTTGGAATAGTGTCTTCAGCCTTCCAATTATCCAAGTTGCAATCGCTATTCACATCTTCTACAGCATTAACAGTCTTGTCATGATCGGGCATAGGAGCAGTGATGACATTAGGAATATTCAGAGGATCAAATTCAAATTCCCCAGCGTCGATCATATCCTGAATCTTGTTCTTCAGCGACCAGCAATCATTCGTATCATGCCCGGGGCTATCGGAGTGATAGGCACACCTGGCGTTGGGATTATAACGAGGAGAAGTAGTGTTGGGTTTTGCAGGAGGATCTCTGAGGGTAATTAAATTTACTTTTAGCATACCCTGCAGTGCTTGTGCTAAAGTCATATTGATCTTCGTAAACTGCCTTCTTCCCGGGTTAATGTGCCTCACAGATTTCTTGTCCTTTTTCTTCTTGAGCAAGAGAGTCTTCAGTTCCTCCTGCCCCTTGGATAAGTTCAAGATCATCTCCTGGAGTTGAGCATTCTGAGCCTGGAGATCTTTGACAGTTTGTTCGAGGTCCATTTTTCTTGTTTGAAGGAAAACCGTGAGAATACTGATCCTTTTAGAGTACCTGTTATGCAATGTCATGTTATGCTATGCAATGTATGAAATGTTTTCAAGGACTTTTGGAATTTAATTTTGCATAAACTACCAAAAAAGAAAGCCACTTTTATTAATAATATTTGATTAATATTCATTATAATAAGAAGTAAAATACAATAAAAGCTCAGGTCTCCCAGGGACGGCTTCTTTTTGGGCGAAGATATGTATTGAGTCTTCGTTCCTCATTAAGCTGGCCGGTGAGTTCTAACACCTTCTTCCTTGTAGCACAGAACTGGGCTTCAAAAGTATCCCTTTCCTCTCTCAACTGGATCCAGGACTTCTTTAACTCTTCAACATCGGTAGGCATATCTGGATAAGGAACGATCTGAGGAGTACCTCCTTCAGCTTCTGGTTCAACAATCAGTGGTCCGACTGCCAGATATGGCATGACAAGTTCACGAGCTCTTGTGCGGACCCATCTGAGATAAGGTTCCATAGGAATAGAGTTTTTCTGTCCTAAAGTACTTCTTTTCACCATGCCCCAAGCTCGCACAAATCTTTGACGGAGACCTTGGGAATCGTTATCATAGTCAAACACCGTGCCTTGTATAATTATTTCATGTGGACCATCTCTTCGAGCACAACCAAACTGACGTAGGGCTAAAGCAGGATTATAAGTAATACCTCCTCTTATCCCCATGAGTGGTACATTAGGGAATTCTCCACAACGGTCAATGATGATATTGTTTTCTTTGAAATGAGGACACCAACGGATGTCTGAGTGGGAGAGCGACATTATCCTTTGAGACCATCTCGAACTTTGCTCATTCTTCAAGACTGACTGAGGAAGGTGCGAAATAAACCACCTGGATAATAAAGGTATGCAGCACATGAGAGTCCCTTGCCTCTTCATAGTACGAGTGTGAAGGGAATGCAGAATGTCGCCGAGCAAGGTAGGCACAGGGTTATGAGCGAGAAATATCTGAATAGCATTCATATCTATGAATTGATCTGGATTAGGGAATAACACCAAACCATAGATTAGTAATGCTAGAATCTCCTCGAAAGCATGGACATTCATGACTTTTAAGAATTCTCGGGCCTTATTCATCAGAAATTTGGCAAGTAAACCCTTAACTCCACTTCTTGTTACCCAATTAGCTTCAATATCTGACTTTGTCATGTGTAAAGCTGCGGCAACTTTTTCGGACCTCGGAATCTTTTCTAAACCACTGAAAGGTATTTGATCAAGAATAGGTATCCCAAGCAGCTGGGAAAATTCTTCTAATGTGGGCACCAACTGATAATCTGGGAATGTGAAGCAATGATGTTCAGGATCGAAGAACTGGAATAGGACTCTCATCATATCTTCTTTGAAACCAGTGGTAACCAAATCGAGGAGAGGACCATGCTTTTTGACGAACTGAGCCTGATCAGGAAGTTCTGACACTAAATCCTTGAGTTGAGGAGAGATGACTACAAAATTTATCCGGATAGTCTTCCTGGGAGCCATAGCCTTACAAAATAGAGCCAAGTTAAATCCCTAAGTCCTCGAAGTGATTAGTGCAATGTCATAATGTTATGATGTTATGATGTTATGATGTTATGATGTTATGATGTTATGATATTATGATATTAAACAAATAACAAGCATAAGCAAGTCATACAACAATCATTCCTAGGTTTTAAGGCTTGCATGAGTTCCATAGGTAAGTACCCTCCCCACTGAAGTTTGGTGGGTTCAACCTGTCTTAGAATAGTAACCGGGTTCTAGAAGGATCTCAAATCATTGACCTTTCCTTAAGTCCACCTCAGTGCAACACCAAGTGGTTGACCGAAGCTTCCCTAAAGTCCAATCTCAAAGAGTGTAGTATCGAGTCTCAACCAACTCCAGTCGGAACCGAAGCCAGTTATCTCACTACTTTCTAATGGCCAGGATGAGTCAATTAGGGTTCTAAAGGTCTGGTTAATGCTTTTATGACACCACGCGAATGCCAAATATTTCCTCAACTAACATGAGGAACATCAGGACATCCAAAGTACCACATTAACCGTAGCCATCATTTTGACCATTCCAGTATACGCCGGACAGCCGCGATGATCTCTTGCTACTTACCTAAGGTACACTAGATCCGGGTGTAGGATCTTTCACTCAAGCATAACATACCCAAGCAATCCCTTAAAAATAAATCAGACAAATTGAATAAGTGATCTTGTTTTTAAGGTAACCTCTCTTTTTAAATATTCCCCAGCAGAGTCGCCAGTTCTGTCATACGGTGAACTGGACTTTTTTGTGGTTTTAATCGCAATGTCGCGGTTAGCAAGAGTCGCCACCGACTTTTCTTTTATCCAATAAGGAAAGGTGGAAAAGAACAGGAAAGACCTTAATTTAGATTTTGGGTTTGGGAGGTACATTATACAAAGGGAAGGTGTTAGCACCCTTTGTATCCATGGTTATCCATGGGCTCTTAATTGCTCGATCACTTATATTATTTTTGTCTGAAAAAAAGTGTTTGTGAATTGTTTAGAAAAATTGTTTTTTGAAAAGAGAATTTAACTTTGTAATGATTCTTGTATGAATGTATACAAAGTGATTATCTCGTTTAGTTTTGAAAATTGTTTAGAAAAATATAACTCGGTAATGATTCTAGTATGAATGTATACCAAGTGGTGATTTTCTGAAGATATTTTGAAAGGTGTGAGGTGTGAAAAAAAATGTTTTAGGTTGTGAGCCAGCAATTAAGAGTTATACCGACCCAAGGTCTTTATGAGTATTTCCTATCCTTATGAGGGTAAAACTGTCCTTATTATTGAGAAATAAGTAGTTTTATCCTTTGGATGTAAAAGGGTCATCGTAGGGTCATTGATTGGTCATTGAAGGCAACAGTTACGAGGATACCTTAGCATTCGAAGGGACTATCATCTTTTAACCGTAGGCAACATCGGAGGGTCATCGAGGGACAAAGTTGTATATTCGAAGGCAACATCCGAGGGACTATAATTTATTTTATGATGATTTAACCGAAGGGTCTTTGCTAAGGGTATCCCCACGTTCGCGGGACATGACCGTAATATCGTAATCGTAAGGCAACAAAGAGAGGTCCAAGATCACTTATTCAAAGGCAAAGTTTTACAATTAATTATATAATTAGGATGAAACTCCACATTAAAATTATTAAAAATAATATATTAAAAAAATTAATGCATTAGAAATTAATACATTAAAAATTAATTTAGGGTGAAACTCCACAAGGGTATCCCACAAATAAAGTGGAATACCTAGCCAATAACCTTTTCCTGGGATATGTGAACCTTTACGAAACTCAAAAAAAGAAACATGTCAGAACACCAAATCAGGGTGCAATCGAAGATTACACCGGAGAAATATCACAACAATAAATAGGATAGGATGAATAATGCATGGCTATGATAAAACATAAAAAAAAAATAGAAAAGTCAGCTACTGTCTCGTTCGCCTCTGCCTCGCCTAGCGAAGGCCAGGCGAATACTCGCCCCAGGCTCGCCTAGCGAGGTGCTAGCGAGCGGCCACGGATTTTGAATTTGAAAACAGCCCCATGTTAGGAACTTTGAATTTTATGGCATTTTATCACAGGAATAACATGGTCAAACATTCAGGGTATTCAGGCATATTTAAATTCCCATACGAAAGCAAATTATATATCAACATTTAATCCTGATGCATTATATATATAGATATGGCCAATTGAAAGTATAAACAATAGAGATACGCAAACCTGTTTGCCAATTCAAGGTTGAAGGGATTGACCACTTGTAGTATCGGAATAAGTTAGGCAGCGGGAATTGGACGGTGATGGCTTCGGTGCAGATGGGCTGCCTTCAGGGTTTCTTTACTCTGAATTCTCCGGGTTGGCAGGGTTCCTATGCCAAAGTTTCTATCCGTCCTTCTCTGTTCTCTCTCTTTCTTTTTCCTCAAGGTTTTGTTCCAAGGAAACCTCAGAGTGTTTTGCTTCTCTTCCTTCTTTCTCCCGTGAATCTCCCAGTGTAAACTCCCAGTCTGAAACTTCAGTATTTATAGACTAATTTCGTGGGTAATGGGCTTGGAATGAGTGAGACCCAAGTCCAAAATAATTTGTTATATTTTATTTATATATTTATTTTAATTATTTAATTAATTAATTAATTAATTAATTAATTAATTAAAATTTTTTTTTTCTTTTTTTTTTCTTTTTTTTTTTCGTTTTTTTTTTTTCGTTTTTTTTTTTTTTTTTTTTTTTTTTTCAGGAAAAATGATGGGTAAATTTTGGGGTATGACATACACTAACTTGTTTTGTTTTGTAGGATGTTTGGATCCTTTGAGTTGACTTGCACTTTGGTGCATTGGATTGTGTTTGTCTGTGTATAGCTAATTGTGAACCATTTGCTGTTTAGTTCTGTGATTAGTATACTGATGATATTTGATTGATTTCAGGTACATTAAGTTGCTAATATTGCTTTGCTTTGCTTGATAAGCAATTTGCACTGAGGTATAACATTCTTGTCTCCATGTAGTCTGGAAGACCTGGCCTGTTACTTGGCCAGGCACCTGTCTGAAGTCCTCCTTAAGAGGCAATGTTTGTGATTGTTTACTTTTGTCCCCAAGCAGGTAAAGACCTTGATTAAGGCAATTGGTGGATCAAAGAGATATGCAGTCTATCTCCCACTATTCTGTTGAGTCGTCCCTCTGCTCACACTACTGTGTTGATGCATTGGGACACAAACCCAAGATCTTGTACAAAGTACAGTTGTGTCGGTGTCTTGAGCGTAGAAGGGTTCCCACATTCTGAACCCACGCTCCTTTGTCTGAAGCTCTCCCTGACCAGGGATAAGAGCTGTGAAGTCTCATCTTCACTCACCTTTCATCAGCTTCACCTTAGCCCCTCAATGGCAAGGTTAAGAGCTAACCTTACCCCGATACAGAGGCTTGTTTGTTGAGGTTGATATGACCCCTCGACTAAAGCCTGGCCCCGATGTTTGAGCCCCTTGTTGGTGTGTTTATTTCATGCTGTATATGTTTGTGTGGTGTGATTGTATCCCCTAGGTTTGCTAGACTCCGCGTAGTCTCGTTTGCATGTCAATTAAGGTAGCACGGTTCCTTCGTATAGGACTTCCTTTCTTGCTTGAGCTTTCCTAAAACACAAACAAACACTATCCCCTCTTAAGGATACGTCGACTCCTTCTACTACAGGTGAGTAAGTCTCCAAAGGTCGAGCATCCGGTAGATTGCGTAGTGACGTTGTCCACCTAAAAAACACAAACCAACAGGAATAGTTTAGCCGAACTACGGCAACTCTGATTCTCATGTCCAGATGAGATACGTAGGCACGAGATGCGATGTCTTGTCGAGTTTGACTAACAACTAACACTAATTCTTTTCTCTCGCCCTCCTTGCGATTGAGACCTTCCCCTTCTCTTTCCCTAGTTGCAATCGAGACCTTTCTTCTTCCTGTGTTGGTGTTAGGAGATGGATGTAAGCCCAGCGATTGGCATTCCACATCCTCTTGTTGTGTGCTTGGAAGATGATGTAAGTCCATCGAGTGGCATTCGGGTTCCAGTGTGCGTGTGTTTTGTTTGGATGCTGATGTAAGCCCAGTGATTGGCATTCAGGCTCCATGTTTGCCCTCGCCTGTGTTTGGTTGTGTGCGTGTGAGCCGAGCTACGAATGCTCTGATTCTTCTTAGTCCAAGAAGATACGTATGCATAGGGTGCGATACCCTAGCGAGCATGTGTTTTCCCCAGTCCGAACTACTTTGACTCTGATGTCTATGTCTGATAGACTAAGTAGGCCCAGGATGCGATATCCTGCCGAGTTAGTTTCAGTCTGTTTTCTTGTGTCTCTTTCAGCCAGTGTGAGTGTGTGTGAGCAGTGTTTTAGCAACCATTTTCCTTCCTATTGTGCGTGGATCCCGTCGAGTACGACGGATGCGTAGGGGTGCTAATACCTTCCCTTCGCATAACTGACTCCCGATCCCATTCTCTTTGGTCGCGAGACCATGCTTTTTCCAGGTTTACTCTGAGCGTTTCCTTTCCCTCTTTTGGGATAAATAACGCACGGTGGCGGCTCTGTTGTTCTTGTTTTCCCGCCGGTTTTTTCGCGTAATGCGACAACTAGGAACAAAAATCTGCTAACTGAACTTCACCCTCATGCCATGAGTTATGTTACCTTTGGTGATGGTGCAAAGGGTGAAATCAAGGGAATGGGTAGGCTGGATTGCCCTGGAGTTCCTGACCTTGACGATGTCCTACTTGTTAAGGGATTAACTGCAAATCTTATAAGCATCAGTCAACTGTGTGATCAAGGTCTGAATGTAAACTTCACCAGAACTGAATGTCTGATTACTAACAAGGAAAATGAAGTAATCATGAAGGGAGTTAGGTCCAAAGACAATTGCTACATGTGGAGCTCTCAAGAAACTGGATACTCTTCAATGTGTACCTTAGCCAAAGAGGAAGAAGTGAAGATATGGCATTAAAGACTGGGCCACCTGCACCTTAAAGGTATGAAGAGGATCATATCAGTAGAAGTTGTTAGAGGAATTCCAAACTTAAAGATTGATGAGGGAAAAATCTGTGGAGAATGTCAGATTAGAAAACAAACAAGGATGTCACACCAAAAGCTTAGACATGACACCACTACCAAAGTATTGGAACTCCTTCATATGGACTTGATGAGACCCATGCAAGTAGAAAGCCTTGGTGGGAAGAAGTATGCATATGTGGTGGTGGATGATTTCTCCAGATACACCTGGATCAATTTTATAAGAGAGAAATCTGATGTACTTGAAGTCTTTAAGGAGCTTTGTTTGAAACTTCAAAGAGAAAAAGAAAGTCCTGTTATCAAAATTAGAAGTGATCATGGGAAGGAATTTGAGAACAACAAATTTGCTGAATTCTGCTCTTCAGAAGGAATTCATCATGAGTTCTCATCTCCTATCACTCCCCAGCAAAATGGTGTGGTGGAAAGAAAGAATATGACTCTTCAAGAATCAGCCAGAGCTATGATTCATGCTAAAAAATTGCCCTACCATTTTTGGGCTGAAGCCATGAACACAACCTGCTATGTTCACAACAGAGTGACATTAAAGAAAGGGACTCCCACAACCTTATATGAAGTATGGAAAGGAAGAAAACCTACAGTCAAATACTTCCATGTTTTTGGTAGCAAATGCTATATCTTGGCTAATCGTGAGCAAAGAAGAAAGATGGATCCCAAAAGTGATGAGGGGATTTTTCTGGGCTATTCAACAAATAGCAGAGCTTACAGGGTCTTTAATTCCAGAACTAATGTATTGATGGAATCCATTAATGTTGTGGTTGATGACCAACAGACTGATGTCACAGATGATGTCGAGACATCTCTGAATGATTCTCCAGCTGACTTCTTAGACAAAAATAAGGAAGGAGAACCTCCTCAAGCTGAACCTGAAGATGACAAAATCAACAAAGGACCCTCTATTAGAATTCAGAATGATCATCCCAAAGATCTTATCATAGGAGATCCAGATAAAGGAGTCACTACTAGATCAAGGGAAGTGATCTCACATGGCTGCTTTGTGTCGAAGATTGAACCCAGAAATGTCAAGGAAGCCTTGACTGATGAGTTCTGGATCAATGCCATGCAAGAGGAGTTAGGACAATTCAAGAGGAATGAAGTATGGGAATTGGTTCCTAGACCTGAAGGAGTAAATGTCATAGGTACAAAGTGGGTATATAAGAATAAATCTGATGAACAAGGGGTTGTTACTAAAAACAAAGCTAGATTAGTAGCTCAAGGATATACTCAAGTTGAAGGAGTAGACTTTGATGAAACATTTTCTCCTGTAGCTCGCCTTGAGTCCATTAGATTATTGCTTGGAGTAGCATGTATTCTGAAATTCAAACTGTTTCAAATGGATGTAAAAAGTGCCTTCCTAAATGGCTACTTAAATGAAGAAGTATATGTTGAACAACCCAAAGGATTCACAGATCCAAATCTCCCACAACATGTGTACAGATTGAAGAAAGCTCCCAGGGCCTGGTATGAGAGACTTACAGTGTTCCTCACTGACAATGGATACAGGAAATGAGGTATTGACAAAACCCTATTTGTGAAGAATGAAGGAGGGAAGCTCATGGTTGCACAAATATATGTATATGATATTGTATTTGGTGGGATGTCAGATCAGATGGTTGAACATTTTGTTAGACAAATGCAGTCTGAGTTTGAGATGAGCCTTGTTGGAGAACTGACCTACTTTCTTGGGCTACAAGTCAAACAAATGGAAAACTCTATCTTTTTATCTCAAAGCAATTATGCCAAGAACATTGTGAAGAAGTTTGGCATGGAGAATGCAAGCCATAAAAGGACATCTGCTCCTACACATGTGAAAATCTCCAAAGATGAAAATGGTGTCAGTGTAGATCAAAGTCTATACAGAAGCATGATATGCAGTCTGCTATATCTCACAACAAGCAGACCTGACATTGCATTTGCTGTTGGTGTGTGTGCTAGATATTGTAGCGGTGTATTCGTCGCTATATGATTTATCGATTAAACCATAAGCAAAGCATACAATGATTTTCGAGTCGCCACCGCACTTTTATTTATCCAAAGGACTGGCTAAAAAGCGAACAAAAGCCTAAGAAGTTTTACACGTAGAAAACTAATAAAAGATCAGAGAGTCTGGGTAAGGGGTAAATTACGCAATGGGAAGGTGTTAGGCACCCACTACGTCCTAGGTACTCCTAGGGAGCCCTTTTCACACTTGTTGTACTAAATTGTTATTTGTTATGACATAGGTATTGTGCAAACATGATTGGGATGATGAGAAAAGAATATACAATTTTATTATTGGGTTTGAACGGATGAACCCGCTGCCTACGTACCTTCCATCAAAGGTAAGGATCAAAACGCCGTAGTTCGGCTAAAAGATTTCCAAAAGGTTGGTGGATTCAATTTTAAACAATAGCACTGAGGCTTTTCATTATCAATGGGAGAAAACTCGACCAAAACCAACATCCACCATGCGAGGATAGCTTCGACGTACTGGAGGGGTTAACCCTGTTTTTAGTACGGAAGTCTTACTGTCGACTCACTAAGGATAGGCAAGATTTACATCAACCGCAATGATAATTGAAACCTATGGCTAATGCATGAAAAGATTAACAATGGACAAAGCCAAAACAAGTGAATGAGTGAAGTTAATTGATTGTGATTATGAAAAGAAAGTCAAAGTATGATTAAGATTGATTCAGAGAAGTATTATGAAAATGAGTTTGAAAAAAGTCAAGGACTTGAGGTCCAGGTTTTTAGTTAGAAAAACATGAAGATGTTTGCACAATATCTATGTTAAGTTTGAAACCAAAGTATGAAAAGGTTTAGGACATAATGGGGATGAATGGATGAAGATGGATCGTAAAACTTCTTAGAAGGTTCACTTCTTGAAATCATATAGAAGATGATTCAAGTGTGTCCTTTGGAATAAGCAATAGGTAATAATAATGTAAACAAACAGGTGATACCGAATGCCACTCAATGGTCTTACTCCAATCTCACAAACAAAAAGCAAAAAGCGGACACCGGATACCACTCAATGGATTTATACCGCGATCCTTAAAACAAAAACTGGATATCAGATGCCACTCAATGGACTTACACTAATCTCCTAAACAAAAATGAAACTTGGATACCGGATGCCACTCAATGGTCTTACACCACGATCCTAAAACAAAACAAAAATGGAAGTTGGAAGCCAATCTGTCTGGACTTATACCAATATCCAACATATGATCACAGGAAAGCAAATGCCAACTTGCAGGGACTTACAGTTGCATCCTCACATAAATAAACAAAAGCAAAACATGGATGTCAGATGCCAATCTGTCTGGGCTTACTCTAACATCCACAGTATGGTCCTAGGAATACAAATGCCAACTTGCAGGGACTTACAATTGCTTCCTCACAATCAAACAAACAAAACAGAAGATATGAGTGACCAATGAGGTCTTACACTCTATCCTTCCATATCATAGGAGCAAATGGCCAAAAGAGATGGACTTACAATTGTCCTCAATGGGCAAACAACAATAATAGCATCACAAAAGCAAATGAGATGATCATGCATTCATGGCAATTGATGATGATAAATGCATAGCATACAAGCAAACATGTGCATATGAAGCAATCAATCAGTCAATGAATATCAAACAGCACACTCTATAGCCAAACAAGGGGGGGCTCACACAAGAGGGTTTGACTATGAAAGTCCACTGTAATGGGTAAGTGTCGCTCTTAACCTTGCCATTGAGGGGCTAAGGTGAAGCAGATGAAAGGATATGAGGGGTGTGCCTCATTGCTTCTATCTCAGATCAGAGAGAGCATCAAATAATAGAAAGTGGGGGAGTTCAGAAAGATGGAACTCTTTCCCCTTTATTGACTCGATTAGATCTTGGGTTTTTATCTCAATGCTTCAACCATATAATGGGAGCAAAGAGAGGACACACTGAATAGTGGGGAATAGATTACTTATCCCTACCTTCCACCAATTGCCTTACTTGAAGGACTTTTCCTGCTTGGGACAATTTTAAACACACACAGGCATTGCCTCTTAAGGAGGACTTCAGACAGTTTGCCCGGTCAAATAACAGACCGGGACTCCAGACTACATGAAGAAGAAAGGTTTATACCTCAAAGCAAATGCTAAATAGCAAAGCAAGCAAGTTCAAAGAACTTAAGCAACTAAAGTACCTAAAAAAAAGGCAAACCAATTAGTAGACAAGTTAACAGTTCAAATCAAAGGAAAATGAAACAACAGTCAACCACAGAGGGACCAATGTGCATAGCACAAGACTCAAGTATATGAGTCACACCTACAAAACAAGGGTTAGCACATGATAAACAATTCAACTCAATCAAATTTGAATGATCTTTGAAGCACTGGTACTTAACCTGAAACAATAGCTCAATTGTAAGCTCAGAAGACCACTAGGACTAGCCTAGGGTCAAGGGTGAAAGAAAAGAGTCAAACAGCAAAGGAAAGTCAACCCAATTCATGTTCAAACATTTAAGAAGCAATCTCAATTGGATTCATAATCAAATCATGCATCATTGTCATTTCATACACAAAAGAATGCAAAGCATGGCAAGAGAAGCACACAAAAGTCAACAGAATGACTTGCATCAAAAGTCAACCCAAACATTTCCAAAAATTATCAAATAAATCACATTCAATCCTAACATCTAACATGGTAAACATGTAAAATTTCATGGCATTTGGATGAGAGGAAGGCAGTCGATGAAAATCATGAATTCAAATCAAATTCAAGTAAGCATAATGAAAGTCAACAAGCATGGGTCAACTTCAAAAAATCATATCAAATTGAAAACAGAAGATAAATGAATGAGGTTAACACCAATGCAAAGGTCAAGATGTCTAGTTATCACATATGAAATTTCATGGTCATACAATAAGATTTGAGAATTTCACAAAATATTTGGCAATGTGTATCACATAAAGT
The DNA here is from genome assembly GCF_024323335.1 of Lathyrus oleraceus. Taxonomy (NCBI): domain Eukaryota; kingdom Viridiplantae; phylum Streptophyta; class Magnoliopsida; order Fabales; family Fabaceae; genus Lathyrus; species Lathyrus oleraceus. The sequence goes on from NC_066581.1 coordinate 507,462,229, forward strand.
CAACAAATGACTAAGCATGGAAGAAAATTCTCAAATAAATGGAAAACAGAATCATTAATTCCAAGAAAATTCATACACAAACTAGACATGTGATAGATCATTCATGCAAAATTTCAAGTGATTTGGAGGCCAGGAAGTATATGAACAAAAATTGGGAAAATGCATATCATTCATATAGCACCAAATGTAACACATAACTTCAGAAAATCATAACTCTCAATCCACAAATGATAAATGCACAAACTTTATATGGAAATGAAGGTGAGTGAGTCTAGTTTCATCACAAAAAATTTCAAGCTCATTGGATATGGCATGACAATTTCACAAAAGGAATGGCACAATGTATCATTTATGCATACATGTCAAGAAAATAATTATCAATTAAAATCCAGCCAATGGAAAATTAATTAAAATTCACAATAAAATAGAGGACACATTCATGAACATGAGGAAAAAATTTCATAATTTTTGGATGAAAATTGAATGAGAAATTAATTTGTGAAGTTGGATGAAATTTGAGGCAAGCATGAACAAAATGCATGGCAAGATGGAGTCAAAGCAAAGTCAACCGTGGCATTAGTGTAATTAGGCGCTCACTTATCAAAGCTGCGCGTTTTGGCAAAGGGAAATGAAATGTTCCTATTGGCTCTCAGCCAATGGAACAGTGCACGGGCCAAACAACTCAAATTTTCTGAGTTTTCAAAACCCTTAGGGTTTTAGCAGCCATGCTTCAGCATTTTCATTCAAACATCAACACAAAACTCGACCAGCATACAACAGCATAGCATCAACATTCAAGTGGTATCTTAACACAAACAACAGAACATAATCCATGTGGATTTCTGGGCAGGTTTATGATTCAAGCACAACAGCATATGTTCAACATCAATGTTCATCAACATCAAACAAGTTTCGAGCAAAGCCACACAATAGCATGATATTGGTATTCAGGTAACATCATACAGCAACAACCAAGCACAAACATGAAAATTTTCTGGGCAGAGTAATGTTTAACAGCAGCAGTATTCATTCATCATCATCATGCATCGAATTTTTCACATGCCCAGAACTTAAAATCAAACATGCTAATGTGTTCATCAGGGCATGGTGAGTAACAATCCAGCATCCATTTTCCAAAATACACAACAATATCCATGAATCCAACAGAAAAACATCAATCATCAAACATATGTTCATGCATGAGATTTTCCAGAAATGGTTGGTAAGCATATCAATGGAAGCATTGAAGCATGGTGAGGACAAATCTAAACACATTTTTTAGTATAACACACCATAGAGTGAGATTCGAACAAAAGAGCATATGTGCATAAAACTTATTTTCCAGATTTCTTGCAAGTTAGCCAACCAATTCATATGAGACAAAGGGCATCAACTTCAGCATGTTAAGAACTACACTAAACATGTGAGGGTTTGACAAAATGAAAGATTCGAAAAAATACCAAGTTGAAGAGCAGAAGAAGATGCAGTGCTGTTTTGGTGGTATAAGCTTGAAACAGATGAAGATGATGGTCCCAAATGATGGATTCCAGAAGGACTTGAGCTCAAATTCGCTTGATTCGCCTCTAACTCCAAGCTGCCATGGGAGAGGTGCTTTGAAAAACAGAACAAAAGCTGGCCGTGCAGATGAGATTTGATGGTGAAAACTGTTTCCAAGGATTGCTAGATGAAGAAACAATGAAGGTTTGTTCAAGGGTTTTTGGTGTTTGAGCAGAAAAAATTCAAATCGTGAAAAATGAAATGAGAGAAAATGAGAGAGTTTCTGGTGTGGCTGCCGTGCTGCTACTTGTTCATTTTCTTTGGCAGAAAAATGAAGTGATGTACTATGCTAGGTTGTGGTACAGTCCAAGGTATTGTTGTGTTCTTTTAGTTGTAACAGACTTTAGCAAGGCCAGTGAGATGATTCTTGAGGGAGTGAGTTGTATGCCATGCTGCTGCTAATGCTCTTGTCCTTGACAGCAAAAATGGTGGATGAAAAAATCTGCTATGGACAGTACAAATTAGTGTTGGAAGTATGGTAGCATTTGTCCTTTCCAAAATTTAAGCAAGCAAGGAATGGCTTCTTGTCTTGCTGTTAATTTTAGGCTGCAAGTGAGGCTTCAAATGACAGAAAAATGACTTGCCAATTTCTGTTTGAAGGTACCAAGGCATGGTTCAAATGTAGGCATGGAGAGCATGGGTGAAATTGTACCTTTCTTACAATTCAAGCAACCAAGCAATGGCCTTATGTACTGCACATTTTGACTTTGCAAACACACTTAAAATGACATTTCTGAGCTTTCCCAATTGGCCAAATGTTGAAAAAATGTTTATATCAAAAAGTCAACTCTTGGTCAAACTTGCATTTAAATGAGAAATGTCAAAATATGCCATTTTGATTGGTGAAGTTTTGGCTCATGAAATTTATATTTTTGGAAAGAGGGGATCAAATGTGACTTGTAGGAAAAAACCCCACCAAAATTGGCCAAACGGTTTGGGAGATATGGCCTTTTGAAGTTCAAGATTTTCTGAAATCGATTCGATCATAACTTGCCAACCACACATGGGAATTGAGAGTTCTTGGACTTTTTGGAAATGGGAGAACAAGATCTTCAACTTTCATGTTGGGCAAAAATTCATTTGAAGCTTTTATCATGATGTAAGTTGAGGATCAAGAAGTTTCCATTTTTGGCAGTTAAAATTACAGGCCCAGTTTCCATTTTTGGAAATTTTTGATCTGGCTTCAAATTCTTCCATGATGAGGTTGGACATGACATATGAGGCTTATATAAGCATGAATGAACTCCTTCAAATCAATTCCATCCATCAAATCACTGATTAAATGGCCAGTTGACCAAGTTTGACTTTCTGTTGACTTTTCTAGGGTTTTGCATGATTGAACCACTTCTGATGAATTCCAAACCCTAATTCCTTGAGAACTTGATTTCCAATGATGTCCCAAGTTGTGTGAACTCTTGATTATTGGTCATGGTGCCCAAATTCTGCAAGAATGGCCATCATCCATTGCTTTGACTGACTGTTGACTGTCTTTGACCTAATTGCTGATAATTGCTTCAACTGCAAGCAACAAGGTTAGACTGACAATATTTTTGTACTTTTTGGATGATAAACATATGAAAAGCAATAATATACAAATGCAAAACATGCTTGGTGATCAAGAACCACATTACAAAGCAACCCACCCACAAGGAGGGAAACAAAGGCATGCAATGATCCTTGAGGCCATGATATGAGATGATATGGGCCATGAGGGATCTTAGGGCCAAAATTGGGGTCTTACAGATGCCCCTATTTAAGGTCATGCTAGCCGGAGAAGTGAAGTTTAGAAATCTTCATCTCGACGCGGTAGAATGGGCTTAAATAACAGTAATGAGACAAATTTTGGTCCCTAAGAGACCTCATGATGCAAATGTATGTATGCAAAAGACACAAATTCTTTGGGGAATATGGTTAACACAGAAGAAAAGACGATCCTATCGGAGTAATACACTCACCAGGAACAGAGACTCTGACAAGACTTTAGTTGGGGATAAACAACACTGACACAGCGTGAACAAGACACGACTCTGATTAGAAGATAACAGAAAACAGACTGTAGGCCTCACTGGGGAGTGAAGGACTCACACTGGGAAAAGAAATCCAAAGGAAAATAAATTCATTGGAGAGACACAAGCTGACTCCTGGGGAGAAGCAACGGGAAAACTTCACTGAGGAAGCACCAAAGAATGAGGTGTTACCGGCATGAGGGTAACAAAAAAATCAGGAAGGAACACCAAGGATACCGGGTTGTAGGTATGTAACAGGTGACCGACCAAAGACGTGAATTGGTGTGTGTTCCAAAACACTCATCATCCTGAAGAGAGCGAAAGCAAACTTGTTTATAGGATGGATATTTGATTCTGTAAAGAATGCAAATCTTACTCAGTTGGGGAAACAAACGAAGTGTTCGACAAGAGAGTGCATGAGATATATTATCTATAGCCGTCAAAACGTAGATAATGTACTCGCATGGAAAGTTATCCTGAACCGGGTTGTAGGTTGTTTGTAGGATAAAGTCCGAAATCGTGAATTGGTTTGTGTTCCAAAACACTCATCACCCTGAAGAAAGCTAGAACAGCAGACTTGTTTATAGGATGGACATTCGATTCCACAAGGAATACAAATCTGACTCTGTGGAGAAAACAATCAAAAGATTGACTCGAGAGTGAACGAGATATAATATCCATTACCGTCAGAACATGGATAGAATACTCACAAAGGGAGATTATCCTGAACCGGGTTGTAGGTTGTTTGTAGGATAAAATCCGAAGACGTGAATTGGTTTGTGTTCCAAAACACTCATCACCCTGAAGAAAGCTAGAACAGCAGACTTGTTTATAGGATGGACATTCGAATCCACAACGGGAAAACGAATCTTACTCGACTGGGGAAGATCAACAAAGGATTCCGACCAAAGAGCGCATGAGACATATTATTCATAGCCGTCAAAACGTGAATAATAACCTCGCATGGAAGATTATCCTTAACCGGGTTGTAGGTTGTTTATAGGATAACAATCCGAAAAGAAAGGCATCAGGATACCAGAATAGGTATATAATGATGACCAATCAAAAGGAGCAACAGACATTACCGACAAAAGGGTAAATGAAAGGCGATCTGCTGAGGATTCACTGGTGAAAACCAACGATCCAGGGAACACAATCACTGACACAAGGTGAAAGGACCCACTGGGGATAAAATTGCTAGCATACGGCAATTATCCACAAAAGACTTGCGAGGGATATAAGTGCTGATCTGAGCAACTTATCCAAGCAAAGGAAAAATCAACATCAAGAACTAGATGAAGATAACCACAAGGGAAATTGTCATCGGTTGAGATGAACAACAAAGTTAACTCTGCAAGTGGAGAAAACAGGGTTTATGACTACCGGTTTGTAAGTAGAAAAACCGCAAAGATAGGACTTACGACTGCTGGTTCGTAGGCAGAGGGCCAAAAAGGGTGGAGATGACCACAAAATTAGGGTTTACATCTTCCGAATACGGGATAGAAGACCAACAACTCCACGTGGGGATAGAACGAATCACAAATCCGCACGGGAAACCAAAATAGGGTTTATAACAAACCACAAACTGCTGGAGAGCAGGAAAATAGGATTTACAACTACCGACTGTTAGGTAGAAAACCAAAACTCTGGCTGGAGAATAAAAGGTGTATAACCACAAATTCTGTCAAGAAAGCCAGGAAAAGTAGGACTTATAACCACAGGTATGAGGGTAGCGGCCCAAAATTACTCCGCTGGGGAACAACCCACTGGGAAGCACAAGACACTTGACAAATAGCCAATTCGGGAATAATCCGAAAAGACAGACTGAATCAAGACACGTCCTAATGAGGATGTAACTCAAATAGGAACATCCATCCCAATATATGTGTTGGGAGGAAACAGAAGAAACCGTCATCCACGAGGATATATCTCAGTGGGGAACTGCGGAAGGAAAGGCAACATTTTCTGCTTATGGGGCTGACTCTATATGGAGAGATTTTAAACACCCGACATCTGCTTGGGGAGATCTATAAAGAGATCTGTATCACCCGTGCAGGAGAACACGACAAGCAAAAGATACATGGCAAGAAATGCAACATGAATATCTGAATGTTTATGAATATGCATGAATATGCGTGATTTATGTTTGATGAATGCTGACAAAACAGACAACTCCCACACAAACAGGTTCAGGAATCAAAACGTCCGATATTATACTTCCAGGGGAACAACCAGCTGGAGAGCCAATCTGCGGAGATCTTCATGCTGTAAAGCAAAGATCTGCGGGTACTGCTGAAGAAGCAGAGGATCAGAGATATCAGGAAACAACCCAATCAGGGTACAGAAAGTCACAATGGGCAAAGCAGTCACCAAGACGGATCTGTAGGGGAACAAGAGAAGTCCCAAAGTATCTGCAGGGGATCTCAGTGTCAACTGAGAAACAAAAGGATGCATTGCACAAGCACGAACTGTTGTAGAAGCAACTCCACATAACTCCGCTGGGGAACAACCCACTGAGGGAGAGTGATATCATCCAAATAGAATCTAACTGCATAAGCAACTCTACTGGGGAAAACTGTCGGCTACTCTCTTGGGGAACAACCCACTGAGGGAGGACAGATCAAACAAGTAGATTCTGCAACGAACCACTCTACTTGGGAAAGAATATGCATAGCAAATTGATCACAACAAGTAGATTCTGCAATATAAGCCACTCTACTGGGGATCACAAACAGTCAAGAAATTAATCCGTTCTCTGGATGGTAGAGCCATCATCCGACCATACCGGGGATTGAAGGAGTACTCAACAGGCGAAATTGCCATAACAAATACTCTGCAGACTATGCTGAGAAAAAAGATGGTTGAAAACACTGGGATGTCGACCCAATCAACCGCTGAATAGGAAAATAAATCCTACTCTGCTGAAGAGAACAAACTCTGATGGAGAGATAGCAACAATTCCGCAGACGACTTTGCCGGGGAAAAGGTAAAGTACCGGGTATCAAACCACCGGCTTACCGAGTCTTCAAAAGAAAGCGATCGTGCTGAGGAAACAACTCCGCTGGCAACTGCACTGGGAAGAGTGATAACAACTCTGCTCGCGAATCCGATGGGGATATCAATAACAGCTCTACTCATGACTGCCGAGGAGACAAATAAAGTCTGGGGCATACGACCCACTGGAGAAAGTGACGGGGCACCAAGATGACAAACCATCAACCGCCGAAACTCACAAGGAAACACCCATGCTGGGAAAACTGCTGCTGGAGAAAACGAAGTCTTCAACAACACTCTGCTTGCGACTATACTGGGGGAACAACCCCAACAACAACTCTGTTTGAGGAACAACCCCAACAAAGATCTGAAGAAAGAAGATACCACCAAACCAGGAATATGAACCAATGTCCTACCTGTTGGAAATCATGCCACCCTCGGGAGAGCACTGAGATATTCTTGAGTATCCTTTCAATCTTGTGAATGTTCACTTTGTTTAAAACAATTTTTTTTGAAAAATTTTGATTTGTTTAAAACAATGATATTTTATCAATTTAAAACACGCAAAACATTTGTTGAATTGAAACAAATAAGAGTGCAAATAATTGGATAAAAGCTCAAATTGATTTGATAGAATGGTAGTCTGCAAATGGCAAGACTCCATAGATCTGTACAAATTTGAAATCAGTGATATATATTGGAAGAGGGCTACATTGAACATAATGATCCTTTCTCTACCAATTTGAATCTCGATGTATCCGAAGCTTCGGTTGACGACGAATCGAGAATCTTCTGACGAAATGACGACCGATAAACCAGAAAGTCTTGTCAGGATGCAGTTACTTGCCAAATCCCTAATTTTTGCCTAGATTGCCCCAGGGTGAGGTACTCAATCTAGCGGGATGCAAATATTCTCTTTTTTCAAGTCTCTAATTTTTGCCTGGATTACCCTTGCGGGTTCTCCACCGAGACGCTTATTTTTGCCTAAGCCGCCCTTTCGGGTTTTCAACTTAGCGAGCTATTCTGTTTTTTCATTTGCATATACTTTTTTTTTAGGCAAAGTATCTCTTGACTGCATCTGAATTCACAGGACGAGTGAAATCCTCCCCATCCATTGTTGTAAGCATTAAAGCACCGCCTGAAAAGGCTCTCTTAACAACATATGGACCCTCGTAGTTTGGAGTCCACTTGCCCCTGGAATCGGGCGCGAAAGACAAAACTTTCTTGAGCACGAGGTCACCTTCTCGGAACACACGAGGCTTGACCTTCTTATCGAATGCTTTCTTCATTCTCTGCTGATATAACTGACCATGACACATGGCAGTTAATCGCTTCTCTTCGATCAAATTCAACTGGTCATAACGACTCTGAATCCATTCAGCATCAGTCAACTTGGCTTCCATCAAGACTCGCATTGATGGGATCTCCACCTCTACTGGGAGAACGGCTTCCATGCCATAGACAAGAGAGAAAGGGGTTGCCCCTGTTGAAGTGCGTACAGATGTACGATAACCATGCAAAGCAAATGGCAACATCTCGTGTCAATCTTTGTACGTGACAGTCATCTTCTGGATGATCCTCTTGATATTCTTGTTAGCAGCTTCAACAGCCCCATTCATCTTAGGTCTGTAAGGAGAGGAGTTATGGTGTGCAATCTTGAATTCAGCGCACAACTCATCCATCATCTTATTGTTCAGATTGGATCCATTATCAGTAATGATCCTCTCTGGCACACCATAACGGCAAATCAGCTGGTTCTTGATAAACTTCACAACCACCTGTCTGGTTACATTCGCGTATGAAGCGGCTTCAACCCATTTGGTGAAGTAATCAATCGCTACGAGAATAAACCGATGCCCGTTGGATGCTTTCGGCTCAATCATGCCGATCATGTCGATTCCCCACATAGAGAAAGGCCATGGTGATGAAATCACATTCAGGAGTGTCGGAGGAATATGAATCTTATCCGCATAAATTTGACACTTGTGACATTTCTTCACATACTTGCAACAGTCAGACTCCATTGTCAGCCAATAATAGCCCGCTCTCAACATTTTCTTAGCCATGGCATGTCCATTGGAATGAGTACCAAATGAACCCTCATGGACCTCAGTCATCAATAGGTTTGCTTCGTGTCTATCCACGCATCTGAGCAAAACCATATCGAAATTCCTCTTATACAGCACTTCACCACTGAGGTAGAAACTGCCTGACAACCTTCTCAAAGTTTTCCTATCCTTCACAGATGCCCCAGGCGGGTAGACCTGGTTCTGGAGGAAATTTTTGATATCAAAATACCAAGGCTTGTCATCTTTCACTTCTTCGATTGCAAATATGTGAGCTGGTCTGTCCAAGCGCATCACAGTAATATTGGGGACATCATTCCACCGTCTGACCACTATCATGGAAGCAAGCGTTGCAAGAGCATCCGCCATCCGATTATCCTCTCGAGGAATGTGATAAAATTCAACTTCTGTAAAGAATGTTGAAATTCTCCTTGCGTAATCTCTGTACGGAATGAGACTTGGCTGGTTCGTCTCCCATTCACCCTTGATCTGATTGATAACTAGGGCCGAATCACCATAGACATCAAGATACTTGATTCTCAAATCAATGCATTCTTCAAGTCCCATTATACAGGCTTCATACTCCGCCATGTTGTTCGTGCATTTGAAAGTTAGCCTTGCTGTAAACGGAATGTGTGAACCTTGAGGAGTGATAATCACTGCCCCAATTCCATTTCCATATTGATTAACAGCGCCATCAAACACCATCGTCCATCTGGAACCAGGTTCTGGACCTTCATCAAGTGTAGGCTCATCGCAATCTTTCATCTTCAAATACAGAATTTCCTCGTCAGGGAAGTCATACTGAACAGACTGATGATCTTCAATCGGCTGGTGCGCTAGATGGTCAGCCAAGATACTACCTTTGATAGCTTTCTGAGCTCGATACTCAATATCATACTCAGACAACAACATCTGCCAACGGGCAATCCTCCCAGTTAAAGCAGGCTTCTCGAAGATATACTTAATCGGATCCATTCTGGATATCAACCAAGTTGTATGATTTATCATGTACTGGCGCAAACGCTTAGCAGCCCAAGCTAAAGCACAGCACGTCTTCTCAAGTGTAGAGTATCGAGACTCACAATCAGTAAACTTCTTACTGAGGTAGTATATAGCAAACTCCTTCTTCCCTGATTCGTCTTGTTGACCGAGTACACAACCCATCGAGTCTTCAAGAACTGTTAAATACATGATCAGAGGTCTTCCTTCCACAGGCGGAGACAAAATCGGAGGTTCGGACAGATAATCTTTGATACTGTCGAAAGCTTTCTGGCAATCCTCGGTCCAATCATGCGACTGATCTTTCCGGAGGAGCTTGAATATCGGCGCACATGTGGCAGTCATGTGGGATATAAATCTGGAAATGTAGTTCAAGCGGCCAAGAAAACCTCGGACTTGCTTCTCAGTTTTGGGTGCAGGCATCTCTTGTATTGCTTTGACCTTTGCAGGATCAACCTCAATACCTCTTTCGCTTACCATAAAACCCAACAATTTGCCGGAACGGACTCCAAATGTACATTTGTTCGGATTCAGGCGAAGTTTGAACTTTCTCAAACGCTGAAAAAGCTTCAACAAATGCTCAACATGCTCAACTTCCGTTCGGGACTTAGCGATCATATCATCAACATAGACTTCGATCTCCTTGTGCATCATGTCATGAAACAAGGTAGTCATAGCTCGTTGATACGTGGCTCCGGCGTTCTTCAAACCGAAGGGCATCACTCGATAACAGAATGTTCCCCAGGGTGTGATGAATGTTGTCTTCTCCATATCCTCTGGTGCCATCTTAATTTGATTATAACCGGAAAATCCGTCCATAAAGGAAAAGACTTTGAATTTAGCTGTATTGTCTACCAACATGTCAATGTGTGGTAGAGGAAAATCATCTTTTGGGCTAGCTTTATTCAAATCTCTATAGTCAACGCACATACGGACCTTTCCGTCCTTCTTAGGAACAGGCACAATATTGGCCACCCATTGAGGATATGTAGAAGTCACCAGAAACCCCGCATCAATTTGCTTCTGAACTTCTTCTTTGATCTTTACTGCCATATCTGGATGAGTTCTTCTGAGCTTCTGCTTCACAGGCACGCACTCAGGCTTCAAAGGCAGGAAATGTTGCACAATATCTGTATCTAAACCCGGCATGTCTTCATAGGACCAAGCAAAGATATCTGAATATTCTCGTAGCAAACTGACCAAATCTTCCTTGACAGACCCTTCAAGAAGTGCCCCGATCTTCACCAGACGAACACAATCCTCAGACCCCAAGTTGACTGTTTCCAAGTCTTCGAGATGTGGCTGAATGATCTTCTCTTCGTGCTCAAGAAGACGGGTAATCTCATCAGGAATCCCCTCAACGTCATCTTCTTCTGCCTCAAATACAGGGAATTCAAAATTGGGAGATGGCGTTGGATCATTATGTTCAATGGGTTTTAGGATCAATCTGCATAATGATTTTGGTTAAGGAAAAAACTTCAGCATTTAAACAAGCAAACCATTATGCAGATGAAAAATGTTTGCTCTTTTTTTTGTTTTTATGGTTTTTTGTGATCACTGATTTCATGCAGAAAAGCAAAAAGTGAAAACAAAGGAAAAACAAATGTTAAACAATGCATTAATTGAATGAAAACATCATTGTATTAAATGCTGCCAACAATGTCATCACTTCTCTTTTTGGCATGGGAGAAGGTTTTAAACAAAATGAACAATTTACTCTGATCTATGGATGACTGTAGGAACATCTACAGCGACCCAATTGTGGCAGACACCACCAGGAATAACAAAATTGTTCATGTCCTCTGCTTCCTCTTCAATGATGGCAGCAGCTTCCTCTTCTTCATGTTGATTGGCGTGAATGAACCCTCCACTCTTGAACAGACCTTGCTCATTGCATGCCCCAGAACCATAGCCAATGCCAGCCCGGGATCTATTGTCTTCAAGTTCAAGCACTTTCCCTAATCCAGCAACTGCACCACATTCGATGGCCAGCTTCGCATCTCGGTAGGAAGTGAATGAAGGAGACTTCTTCTCGATTGGTTCATCAATAGATAAAGCTTGGAACTGAGTTCCAACTTCATCCTCTGCGTCAATGTACGAGAAAGAAGACAGATGGCTAACCAGGAGAGCCTTTTCTCCCCCTACTACAACCAATTTCTTGTTCTTCACAAATTTCAGCTTCTGGTGTAGGGTGGATGTCACGGCGCCAGCCTCGTGAATCCATGGTCTGCCTAAGAGACAGCTGTAAGATGGGTGGATATCCATTACTTGAAAGTGACTTGGAAATCACTTGGTCCTATCTTGATAGGGAGATCAACTTCCCCAATCACGGTCTTGCGCGACCCATCAAACGCCTTCACAACAATCCCACTCTGCCTCATAGGAGGACCTTGATATGATAGTCGAGAGAGTGTGGATTTTGGCAATACATTAAGAGAAGATCCAGTGTCCACCAACACATTGGACATTGCATCAGATTTGCAATTCATAGAGATGTGCAAAGCCATGTTGTGGTCTCTTCCCTCCTCGGGAGATCAGCGTCACAAAAGCTCAAAGTGTTGCAAGCGGTAATGTTTGCAACAATGCTATCAAATTGTTCCAGGGTGACGTCGTGATCAACATATGCCAGGTCCAAGACCTTCTGCAGAGATTCCCTATGGGGTTCTGAATTCAGCAGTAGAGAAAGAAAAGAAATCTTGGAGGGCGTGTGTAGAAGCTGGTCTACAATGTTGTACTCACTCTTTCTGATGAGCCTCAGCATCTCATCAGATTCTTCATCAACAATGCCACTTGGGCCAACTGAAGAAACAAGAGTCTTTCGTACGGATGAGGAGGGTTTGGCAACATCAGGTGCCGGATTCTGAATGCTCACAGCGGTCCCAACCGGACGCTCAACAGTATCGGAAGCAGTAGCCTTTGGAGGCGCAGAAAATACACGACCACTTCGGGTCAACCTACTGACGTCAGCAATGTTGGTGACGGAAGTGGAAGGTAAAGGCATTTCGACCCCATCCTGGACAGCAACAGGATTGTATCTGAAGGGTACAGCTTTGTCAGATGAATAGGGCACAGGGCCAGCTGGTTTAATGACCAAGGAAGGGGAAGCCTCCGACTTGTTGCTATTATAGCGGATAACAACTGGCTCGGGCAGCTTGAACACTGGTGATATGACATTCACTTCAGGCTCGACTTCATCAACATTGCGATTCTGCAGAATCTCAATGGTACCTTCATTCAACAACTTCTGAAGTTCTTCGCGGACCTGGTCGCAACCCAAACGGTTAATTGAGCAAACGCGGCATTTGTCGTGGTTATGCTCCAAGTAGCTGTACTGACACAGCATCCGATGTAATTCAACCAACGACTGCCTGATGTGGCTGACATACTTGACCTTGTACTTCCCAAGGCATTCTTGAATCATGTTGACAGATTTCCCATGCGCAGGCAATGGGTTCTTGGTGACGTTCGGGCTTGAGTCCTCAAAACTCAGGATTCCACTTCTCATAAGGTCTTGCACCTTAGTCTTCAGCTGGAAGCAATTCTCAATATCATGGCCCGGAGCACCAGAATGATAGACACAGTGTAGGTCAGGCTTATACCACCACTGAGGGTTGACCGGTATAGCCGGAGGATCTCTCGGAGAAACCAACTTCCGCTCTATTAGAGAGGGATATAACTCCGCATACGACATAGGAATCGGATCAAAACTGATCTTCTTCCTTTCGTAACCCATGTTTGCCTGATTACTCGTACTCCCACGAGGCTGATAAGCCTGTTGCTGTGGACGAGATTGTTGTTGTTGGTACTGCGGTTGTTGGTATTGTTGCTGATGCTGATACTGTTGATGTTGATATTGCTGATGTTGAGGAGTATTGTCCTTGAAAACAGGTGCTACGTGAGCCACCTGGTGCTGATGACTGACATGTCGTGCAGGATTCCTCTGAACAGAGGGTCTTCTGTGTTTGGGCTGAGATTGAACGGCATGTGCTTCACCTTCTTTCCTCTTAAACGCCCCATATCGTTTAGAGGAAGAGCTATCATCCTTAGCCAACCGTCCTTCACGGACACCTTCTTCGAGACGCATCCCCATGTTCACCATCTCGGTGAAATCAGAGGGAGCGCTTGCTACCATCCGCTCATAATAAAATGAGCCAAGAGTCTTCAGAAAGATCTTGGTCATTTCCTTCTCTTCCAGCGGTGGGGTGATTTGAGCTGCCAGCTCTCGCCATCTCTGGGCGTACTCCTTGAACGATTCCTTGTCTTTCTGCGACATGGACCTGAGTTGATCTCGGTCAGGCGCCATATCGACATTGTACTTATACTGCTTGACGAAAGCTTCGCCAAGGTCATTGAAAGATCTGATGTTGGCGCTGTCCAAGCTCATGTACCATCTGAGCGCGGCACCAGATAGACTGTCTTGGAAATAATGAATCAGGAGTTGATCATTATCAGTCTGTGTTGACATCTTCCTGGCGTACATGACCAGGTGAGCAAGCGGACAGGTGTTCCCTTTGTATTTTTCAAAGTCCGGGACCTTGAATTTGATCGGTATCTTGACACCGGGAACTAGGCAGAGTTCGGCTGCAGACTTGCCGAATAGGTCTTTGCCTCGAAGAGTCCTCAATTCCTTTCTCAGCTCAAGGAATTGATCGTTCATGGCATCCATCTTTTCATGAACGTCTGCGCCCTCAGATGGCTCGGAGTGATAGATGATGTCGTCTACCCTTGGCATGGTATGCACGACAGGAGGAGCGGCGATAGGGACCGAGCTAGACGCCGGCATTTGAGCGAAGGTTGGCGCAGGAATATCTGGCATAAAACCTGGGGGCATGCCCCAAGGAAACCCGGGCGGCATGGCATTGGGCGCGTGGGTGCTGACTGGCACTGTAGAAGTAGCTACCTCTGAAATGACTGTCCTCTGAGCAGGAGTTGCAGGCGTCGGAGCAGGTTGATTCTGAGCGGCAAGGAGTTGCTCCATCAAAGCGCCAAGTCTGGCGACCTCTTCCTTCAATTCTCTGTTCTCTTGTTCCAACTGCTCCATGATTCTTGCAGAGTTGACTCGTGTATAATACCGGTGAATCAGCTTGTCTTCAAAATAAATGAAGAACAGAGGTTAGGACAAGAAGACCAGAAACAAAGGGTACTTGTTTATGCAAGAATGATGCATGAAATGCTTGTGCAAATGCTTTGTTTTCAAGGAACCCTTAGGGTATTATTTGCAATATTTTGATTAATTTAAGCATTTTTGATTCCTCATGGAAAATATTTCATTCAATACATCAAGACAAAAAGTACAGCATTTTAAATTACAAAGAGAAAAGGTAAATGACATCCTATGGATCCCTAAAAGCTCGGGATGCTGGAAGACGAGAAGTGCACAACTTCTTGATCTCTCTCTCATAGGCCGCTTCCATGTCAGCTTTCTCCTTTGCAAGTCGATCATACCTCCTTTTCCAGAATTTGGAAGACTGAGGAAGCAGAGAAGTCCAAGCGTCGTTCGGATCATCGATCACTCGGTGCTCGAGGAATTCAATCATAGCGTCCTTCTCCTGAGCTGCTGCAGCAATTCCTCCCTCTCACGGATCCAAGCACGCGAAAGGTCTTCTTCTCTCAACTCCTCTACACGTTGGGTAGGGAGGGTTGAAGGCCCAGCCACATCCAACGGTGTAGGTCTTGGATAACCATACGGCATCAAGTAGGTAGCAGCCCTCTGTCTGACCCAAGAGGTGTATGGCTCCAAAGCAATGCAGTTCTTTGGGCCCAACTCATTCCTACTCTTCTTGTGAACACTGCGCCATGCACGGACAAATCTGGCTTTCAGGCCTTGGGGATCTTTACCCTCCTGAAAGAACACACCTTCTAACAGAATGCTATTAGGTTTATCCTTTAGGGGGAACCCAAGCTGGCGACGTGCAAGTATAGGATTGTAGCTGATCCCACCACATGTACCAAGAAGGGGCACATTAGGGAATTCACCACAATAGTCGATGATCTGGACGGTATCGTACACGCGATCATACCAAGTGATATCATCATTGGTGAGAGACATGGGTCTCTGAGACCACCGTAGACATCCCTTGTTCTCCTTGAAAGCAACTGTCTGCGGCAAGTGCGAAATAAACCACTTGTACAGCAGGGGTAAACAGCAGACAATGACTCCTCCATTCTTCATATTCCTCAGGTGCAAGGAGACATATGTATCACCCAACAAAGTCGGAACTGGATTAAGAACCGAGAAGATCCTAATGGCGTTCATGTCCACGAACTTGTCGAAGTTAGGAAATAGCACCAATCCATAGATGAGTAACGCGAATAGAGCCTCAAAGGCATCCTCACTCATGGCCTTCCCATAAAAGGTAGCTTGGGCAATGAGGAACTCGGAAGGAAAACCCTGAATTCCGCCTTTGGTAGTCAGGTTAGCTCTAATCAGATCTTCATCTATATGCAACAAGCTAGCAATCTCTCGAGCAGATGGAATATCCTCTAAGCCACTGAACGGCACTTGATCCAGAATTGGAATCCCAATGAGACGAGAATACTCCTCCAAGGTTGGCAATAGCTGGAAGTCCGGAAATAAGAAGCAGTGATGCAACGGATCGTAGAACTGAGCCATAGTACTCATCAACCCTTCGTCAACCTGAGTGGTGAGCAGTGGTAGAAGCTTCCCATAGCGAGCTTTGAAACCCAAGGGATCTAGTACATACGATGTCAGATTCCTTAACTCTTTTACATCGGGCTGTCTAAAGCTGTACTTCTTTGTATGCCTCTTTGGTCTTTCCATGTCTGAAAATTTTGCAAATAAACCCTTTTTTAAGTTCCTTGAAAATCTTCTTTTTTTGTGATGACATGAATGCGGATGAATGCGTGAATGCATGAATGCAACAAACACACTCAAGGATCAAGCAAAGCACACCAAACAAAGGTCGTGGGAAAGCTCTATGTATCCCTAATATCAATCATCCATTTTGGTGGATTTAGGTTTTCACCTTATCGACACCCAAGTTCCATTGATATTAACGGTACATGAACCGGTTCAGACATTCTTAATATCAACCAGCCGCTTTGGTGGATTTTAGGTTTTACACCTGATCCGGGATCCATTGATATTAACAATGTTTGAACGACTCAACCACGAATCACGGGTTTGTTGAGAGTCACGAGCATGGAGTCTCGGTTAAGAACCACCCAAAGGGAGTGTACTAGGGTTTAAACCTGCCAGACATGTTCTATCAGAGGTTCCCATAATCATCGTTCCATCTTTCGAATATTATCGGAGGAACGAATACTCGTATTCCAAGAATATTCTCAAGAGAAACTCTCATGAGTGTAGTATCGCGTGACAATCGTATCAGAACTGACATCTGAACGACCTCCGCACTACGGTCCTAGAAAATAGGCCAAGATGGGCTTGGTAAGCTAAGGTCCTTGGCTTCTGCGGAACATGATTGAAAGAATAATGCCTAACCACAAATAACTTGTGTGACATTATTAATCCAACATGACCTCCACCAAGTGAATGGGCTCGCAAGTCAACTGGCTAAGGAATACTCCACACCAGTCAACAAGACTATGCCATTCTCCTATCCTAGAGAGCACTCGAGTTCGGGTATAGAACTCATCTCACAGATCACCAAAGCAAACAGCAATTGTATATCAAGCAATTCACACATTACAATCAATACAGTCATCCCAAATTGTACAAAAATACGTCAGATAAAGAATAATAATATAGCACAACAAAGGGTGAAAAGTAGGCAATACCACCAAGGATTCTAGTGAGCAGTATCCCCAGTGGAGTCGCCACTTTTCTGTAGCGGTGTATTCGTCGCTATATGATTTATCGATTAAACCATAAGCAAAGCATACAATGATTTTCGAGTCGCCACCGCACTTTTATTTATCCAAAGGACTGGCTAAAAAGCGAACAAAAGCCTAAGAAGTTTTACACGTAGAAAACTAATAAAAGATCAGAGAGTCTGGGTAAGGGGTAAATTACGCAATGGGAAGGTGTTAGGCACCCACTACGTCCTAGGTACTCCTAGGGAGCCCTTTTCACACTTGTTGTACTAAATTGTTATTTGTTATGACATAGGTATTGTGCAAACATGATTGGGATGATGAGAAAAGAATATACAATTTTATTATTGGGTTTGAACGGATGAACCCGCTGCCTACGTACCTTCCATCAAAGGTAAGGATCAAAACGCCGTAGTTCGGCTAAAAGATTTCCAAAAGGTTGGTGGATTCAATTTTAAACAATAGCACTGAGGCTTTTCATTATCAATGGGAGAAAACTCGACCAAAACCAACATCCACCATGCGAGGATAGCTTCGACGTACTGGAGGGGTTAACCCTGTTTTTAGTACGGAAGTCTTACTGTCGACTCACTAAGGATAGGCAAGATTTACATCAACCGCAATGATAATTGAAACCTATGGCTAATGCATGAAAAGATTAACAATGGACAAAGCCAAAACAAGTGAATGAGTGAAGTTAATTGATTGTGATTATGAAAAGAAAGTCAAAGTATGATTAAGATTGATTCAGAGAAGTATTATGAAAATGAGTTTGAAAAAAGTCAAGGACTTGAGGTCCAGGTTTTTAGTTAGAAAAACATGAAGATGTTTGCACAATATCTATGTTAAGTTTGAAACCAAAGTATGAAAAGGTTTAGGACATAATGGGGATGAATGGATGAAGATGGATCGTAAAACTTCTTAGAAGGTTCACTTCTTGAAATCATATAGAAGATGATTCAAGTGTGTCCTTTGGAATAAGCAATAGGTAATAATAATGTAAACAAACAGGTGATACCGAATGCCACTCAATGGTCTTACTCCAATCTCACAAACAAAAAGCAAAAAGCGGACACCGGATACCACTCAATGGATTTATACCGCGATCCTTAAAACAAAAACTGGATATCAGATGCCACTCAATGGACTTACACTAATCTCCTAAACAAAAATGAAACTTGGATACCGGATGCCACTCAATGGTCTTACACCACGATCCTAAAACAAAACAAAAATGGAAGTTGGAAGCCAATCTGTCTGGACTTATACCAATATCCAACATATGATCACAGGAAAGCAAATGCCAACTTGCAGGGACTTACAGTTGCATCCTCACATAAATAAACAAAAGCAAAACATGGATGTCAGATGCCAATCTGTCTGGGCTTACTCTAACATCCACAGTATGGTCCTAGGAATACAAATGCCAACTTGCAGGGACTTACAATTGCTTCCTCACAATCAAACAAACAAAACAGAAGATATGAGTGACCAATGAGGTCTTACACTCTATCCTTCCATATCATAGGAGCAAATGGCCAAAAGAGATGGACTTACAATTGTCCTCAATGGGCAAACAACAATAATAGCATCACAAAAGCAAATGAGATGATCATGCATTCATGGCAATTGATGATGATAAATGCATAGCATACAAGCAAACATGTGCATATGAAGCAATCAATCAGTCAATGAATATCAAACAGCACACTCTATAGCCAAACAAGGGGGGCTCACACAAGAGGGTTTGACTATGAAAGTCCACTGTAATGGGTAAGTGTCGCTCTTAACCTTGCCATTGAGGGGCTAAGGTGAAGCAGATGAAAGGATATGAGGGGTGTGCCTCATTGCTTCTATCTCAGATCAGAGAGAGCATCAAATAATAGAAAGTGGGGGAGTTCAGAAAGATGGAACTCTTTCCCCTTTATTGACTCGATTAGATCTTGGGTTTTTATCTCAATGCTTCAACCATATAATGGGAGCAAAGAGAGGACACACTGAATAGTGGGGAATAGATTACTTATCCCTACCTTCCACCAATTGCCTTACTTGAAGGACTTTTCCTGCTTGGGACAATTTTAAACACACACAGGCATTGCCTCTTAAGGAGGACTTCAGACAGTTTGCCCGGTCAAATAACAGACCGGGACTCCAGACTACATGAAGAAGAAAGGTTTATACCTCAAAGCAAATGCTAAATAGCAAAGCAAGCAAGTTCAAAGAACTTAAGCAACTAAAGTACCTAAAAAAAAGGCAAACCAATTAGTAGACAAGTTAACAGTTCAAATCAAAGGAAAATGAAACAACAGTCAACCACAGAGGGACCAATGTGCATAGCACAAGACTCAAGTATATGAGTCACACCTACAAAACAAGGGTTAGCACATGATAAACAATTCAACTCAATCAAATTTGAATGATCTTTGAAGCACTGGTACTTAACCTGAAACTGTTGATTCCTTAGGATTGGCATTAATTTTAGAAAACAAATAATGTAATCATCTCTGTTGTTTTAATATGTTGGGTTGAAGAAATTCAACATCTGGACCAACATGTCATGTACGATGTCACGACGTCAGGTCTGTGACATCGCACATGTGTAGAAGACTGAATTAATTAATTCAGTATATGTCAAGGGATCAGCAAGGATATCTGGTGAATATCCTAACTCCCTTGTGGAGGACTTGAAGACTAATTCAGAATATATATAGGCTCAAAATATGGAGATATATATGGAGAGAGATTAGGAACTTGAAGACCTTGTTTTTAGCAGATTTTTTCTGCTGAAGTTGTAACAGCAAAGAACAAGTCTGCTGCAGCTTTCTGAAGGCCCAAATCCAGTTGGGTGATTAGGTTATAAATAGCTGATTGTAATCTAGTTTTTGTAAGCCTCTTAGAATGAATTTTTAGGGGTGTGTGTAAGGTAAACCTCCCAATCTGTGGGAAGGTTACCATGTGTCTCTCAGTGGTAAACCTGAGAGTGTTTGTCACTCAAAGCCTGTAGGCAAGAGTGATTATGTTCTTGAATGAAGCTGTGAAGCAAGTTCAAGGTGTTTGCACATTACATTGTATTTGTAGTGATAGGAATGGAAACTGGAGGTTTCTATCTAGGAGTTCCTAGGTATAGATTGCATTGGGTAGGGATTAAGTGATGAGTTGTAAACGGGGGAGTTTAACTCTGAATTGATACTACTAATAGTGGATCTTCTTCCTGGCTTGGTAGCCCCCAGATGTAGGTCATGTTGGACCGAACTGGGTTAACAATTTCCTGTGTTTGTTTACCTACTGTATGTTATAATCATGTCTGCCATAATTCAGGTTGTGTTACAGTCTGCCAATCAAGTTAATAACAAACCTGATACATAGCCTTCTGTTGGTATGTCAATCAGAATGTTTTGACATTCATCAACAACAGCACATACTGTTTAATAAGCTGATGAATTCAGTTCAGTATGTAGTGAAGTCTGGTTTTAAAAGGCATATCAGACCTGGCCAAAAGAGCAGTGTGAAATTGTCAAACGGGATGTCTTGACAGTTCTTCCAGTAAGCTGATACTGAAGTAGAGACTGGTTGGTCTTTTACAGTACAGTAAATTTAGCAGTCTGTGTTCAGGAACTAAACAGACTGAGCATATGGCTCTGGGCTTGGATGTCAGACGGAATGTTGTGACATTCATTCCTGACAGCATATGCTATATTGTTGGATGGTTAGTTTTTCTGTTTCAGGATTTTTCTCAGGCTATCCACCAGCTGATCTAAAATCTAGGAAACTAACAACTAAGCTACAATTAATGAACCTAACAAATAATCTATTTGTTAGCTCCTTAATAAGTGGAGATTAGTTTAACTTGTTACAACCTTTAATCTAGGAAATACAAGTACATGACCAACAAACTGGAACAATGTAACAGATGATGTCCAAAACAGGATTGAGACATCGTGCTGATAACTGTGTAGGAAAACAACAGTAGTGAATGTTATGGTGCCCATAACAAATTGTTCCTCCTCTATAGGATGACATAGAAGGAGAGGTTGTGACACTGTGAAAAGGTGCACAATAGTACAGAGTGTAATAACTGTCTTGCTGTAATAAGTACAATGTTAGATCAGATGTCATGACTTGAAGTAGAACATCTGAATACTGACTACACCAGAATTTCAATTGGTATCAGAGCAGGCATCCTGTTCTGTCTCTGGATGAGATCCATGGGTGATACTTTCTGGTAGCTGGCAAGGAGTTATGTTAGTACTGAAGCTGGACCCTGTGTAAGGTTCTGCAATTCCCTGAATGGTCCCTTGAAGTAGGTGGATGGACTGTTCATGACAGGAATGGTGTGTTCCTGTCTCTGGAGATTGGCAATTGGCCTGAGTGTGAGACAGCTGTGCCAGTACTTAATCACATTCAAACCTGGTATGGTCTTGGAGGCCAATCTGGTGAAGTGTGTGTTCACAGGTTGAGTTGTATTATGATTTCCGCTGCATAATACCTGGCAGAACTCAAACTCTGATGTAGTTTCCCCTCATGTGGATGAAAGGCTGCTGTGTTCAAGATCTCATCATAATCTACTGAAGATGTCAAAGATACTTGAGTCTCCTCAAGTCCTCTCATCATGACGTTCTCACTTCAGGATGGTAAGAGTCACTTAATTATTGATTCTCTTACTCTCTTGAGTAGTGTATATGAAGACCTTGAAGACCTTCAAGGAAGGTTTGTTCCAAGGAGGTGGAACCAATGTTCTATGTGATGTTAGAACATGTTGTTCAACAAGTATGCAGCTACTGGTTGAAGAGCAGATGTATTAGGGTTCAAACAAAGGGATAATTCTGTTTGGAACCTACTCCTGACCTGGAAGAGGAGACATCTGTGTGTGCTAAGTTGACAAGAGCAGGGTCAACTGGGTGTGTGCTCAAGAAGGTCATCCCTAGAAGTTGAGCTGGTTGAGATGTGACATTGTGCAATCTCCTGCTGTTAGGCATCTTCCTGCAATTTGATCAGGATTGGATAGTTGTTCCCTGAAGTACTATGGTGTGTTGGAAGACAAGTCTCCTGGATGTTAGCAGTCAATAATGGGGTAACCTGATTGTGATATCATTTAAGGGGGTTGGAACCATGAATCTTGTTATTCAAACACCACGTTCAGAAGTGGCAGTTCTTACTAGGAGTGAGAATATGAAGATTCAGAGGTTGGTTGAGGTAATATGCTCTGGCAATGCATATCTACTATTGACTGGTGTGTGTCTCACAAGTACTTATGATCAGCTGAAGTCTGATTGGTCTGATTGGAGGAGTTAGTTGCCACTGGTAGGGATAGTGTATGTCATATTGAGACATATGTATACAATGCATGGATACTAGTGTGGAGTCTCCATGATTGTTAAGTTGAGGGGGAGTTTTGGTTAACCTCCTCAAGTTTGGTCAGCCTTGGGTCTGGTTGGCTGTTGACCTGTGTCACATGGGTTCTGGTTGATGTGTGACACATTTGCAAGGAAGGATTCATCTCTCTCACTCCTAAGGGTGAATCTAATCTGGAAAGAGTCTCAAGACTGTTGAGGTGCTTGCAAGCAGAAGATGTTGACACTAGAAGAGTATTTTCAAAGTATTCTTATGGTGGAAGTATCTGAAAGGATAATTGGGAAAGGATTTAAGATCAATGTCTACTTGTGTCAAGTACAAGTATTTAATTGATTATCCTTGGAGCTCAAGACAACTGATGTTCTTAAAGATGTTGGAACATCTCTTCTTCAAGACCCTGTGAAGAATCACAGGAAGGATAGTACATTGAGTTATGATCTATCTCTTTGGTGGCAGCAAAAGCGTATGATCTCTGAAAAGGTTTCCTGGCAAGAAACATGTTCAGCCTTGGCATGTCCAAGAAGAAGAAGACATCAGAGCCTTGATGGTGGTTACTTGGATCAGTTTATTTCTGATCTAGGTAAGGAAGTGCATTGGCTAATGCACACTGTGGAGTCAAGAACAAGTGACAGCATTCTTGACATCATGGAAACAGCCTTGCTTTAGGAAGTGGAATCCTTGGCAGAGCTGAAGGGTTAGTTTCCAACTGGTCCTTCTGAAGACTCATACATCAGAGTGTCTGATGTCTTTGGAGAAGAAGCAGGGATTCATCAAGGTGTGAGCTTGGATGACTTAACTGCAAATCTACAGGATGGAGGTTGTTTACTCAAACTTGGTTCCACAATCAAGTCTATGAGAACATTGAACTCTTGTTCTGTGAAGGGAGGAAGTTCTTTCAAGTGGCAGAAGAAGGAGCTGAATTCAACAGCTGGATGTCAAGCACAATGTTGTGACATTCAGTTCTGCATCAGATTCTTAGTTGATGAAGTGGCACATCAACTTGAGATAGAAGGATCTACAGGGTTGTAGATTGGACACTTCAAGTTCAAATCTCACTTGAAAGGTCAGAATATCTTTGGGAGAAGTCTGATAAACTTGGGAAGGTCAAAAGGCAGCATTTGACCTTGTCATATGAGAATTCATGAAGGAGGTAATCAACCAGTGGCATTTGGTCTATCTCAGAAGTGAGTTCGAAGAATCAAGATAATCAACATAAGGCAGCTGATTATTCTTGAGGAAAGTCTAAGACAAATTACTTTTGGGCAGAAAAGTATTAAGTTGAAGACAAAAGGAGGTGGTTCCCATTCATCCCTTGGAGCTTGTGGTAGGAGTTCTGAGCTATCTATGGAAGACTGTCTCTGGTAGTGGGATGAGAGTGTATATATCCCAATGTATGTCTGGGTTCCTCTGGCCCAAGCTGAGGACTCAGTAATATCTGAAGTCTATCAGATAGTGCTCCCTGTGATGCTGTGAAGGAAGTCTCAGCTGATGTTCAAACATCTTGTGAAGTGATCTTCTGTTCTGGTTAGAAGAGAAATTGACACAGAGTGTGGATGTGTTCAGCCAAGAGGGTTGGACAGAGGGTGCGCTCTTGAAGACATGAAGATGCGTCTTATGTTTTCCTTTCATCAAGTGGTCTGGAATCTCTTTGAATCAGGAAGTATGTGAAGGTCCAACCTTGGGATGTTGGATATGATCATGTGTGACCTCCAAGAGAGTAGGTTGTCCATGACAGGGGGAGTTGTGCCTTTGTGCTGCAAGCAATCACCAAGCTTGTGGTCTATGTGTTCCCAGATGACTAGGTAGTTATCAGGATGCTGTGATGTGCAGCAAGGCTGAGTGAGCAGAAGAATGTCTGACCGGATGTCATGACATTGCCCTGGACAGTGCTGTTAATTCCTTCTGAATCTTAAAGTCATTAGGAATTATAAGGGTGATGTGGCTAAGTCTGATAAACCAGAATAAGCCTGTTGGCTACAGCTGTGTGGTACAGGGGGAGTAACCATCAACTGAAGTGTGAAAAGTTGGCTGTAGCAGTGCTAGGTGTCAAGTATCTAATGGAGGGATGACAGAGGTCTTGTTGAATACTGGCTGAATGCAGGAATGTTAAGACATCGCGTGCAACGTGTCTGACTGCATATATGGAATGGTCTCCATGCACTGGAACGGCTGTTTTGGAAAAGAAACAGTCAAGAGCTATAAAAGGTATTCAAAGATAGTCTGAGATTTTGTTGGTGATTCTCTGACTGTTTCTCAGCAAAAATAAATGCATCTTGACCAAGCATTTATTTCTACCGGAAATTCCTAGGCCCGGGCTGGACTATTTAAAGGATGCAATAGCCCTCTTCCTCTCACAAGAAAAACACTCCATTCTCAGAATCATGGGGTATGTTAAGGTTTGGGCAAGCTGCGCCTGGATCTGGTTTTGTGAAGGGTGCCTTTACAAATGTTTAGCTAAAAAGGGGGAGAGAAAATATAGTCCTAGGGTTGAGAATGTACCAGAAGAAAGCCAACTGTGGATGTGGCAGCAAACAGAAGTTGGCATCAGGCACAAAATCCACCAACTGGGTTTACCACTTGTGTCTTGTGATCTGAGTTAAGAAGACAGTTGTGCCTTGTGATCTGAGTTACATTGTCTATGTACTCAGCATTACATATTCTTCTGGAAGCTCTCCGGTTGAGGGGAAGGGTTCTGGTACAACTGAGTATTGTCCCCCTTCTTCCCCATGTACACCAACTTTGGTGTTTGTGGTGGTGGAGCCAATGACGGAGATGAAGAGCATTCCCAAATTGGGATGTTTTGTCCAGTGTATTGTTTATTTGTTTTAGCTAAAATTTGCCAAAGGGGGAGATTGTTGATTCCTTAGGATTGGCATTAATTTTAGAAAACAAATAATGTAATCATCTCTGTTGTTTTAATATGTTGGGTTGAAGAAATTCAACATCTGGACCAACATGTCATGTAGGATGTCACGACGTCAGGTCTGTGACATCGCACATGTGTAGAAGACTGAATTAATTAATTCAGTATATGTCAAGGGATCAGCAAGGATATCTGGTGAATATCCTAACTCCCTTGTGGAGGACTTGAAGACTAATTCAGAATATATATAGGCTCAAAATATGGAGATATATATGGAGAGAGATTAGGAACTTGAAGACCTTGTTTTTAGCAGATTTTTTCTGCTGAAGTTGTAACAGCAAAGAACAAGTCTGCTGCAGCTTTCTGAAGGCCCAAATCCAGTTGGGTGATTAGGTTATAAATAGCTGATTGTAATCTAGTTTTTGTAAGCCTCTTAGAATGAATTTTTAGGGGTGTGTGTAAGGTAAACCTCCCAATCTGTGGGAAGGTTACCATGTGTCTCTCAGTGGTAAACCTGAGAGTGTTTGTCACTCAAAGCCTGTAGGCAAGAGTGATTATGTTCTTGAATGAAGCTGTGAAGCAAGTTCAAGGTGTTTGCACATTACATTGTATTTGTAGTGATAGGAATGGAAACTGGAGGTTTCTATCTAGGAGTTCCTAGGTATAGATTGCATTGGGTAGGGATTAAGTGATGAGTTGTAAACGAGGGAGTTTAACTCTGAATTGATACTACTAATAGTGGATCTTCTTCCTGGCTTGGTAGCCCCCAGATGTAGGTCATGTTGGACCGAACTGGGTTAACAATTTCCTGTGTTTGTTTACCTACTGTATGTTATAATCATGTCTGCCATAATTCAGGTTGTGTTACAGTCTGCCAATCAAGTTAATAACAAACCTGATACATAGCCTTCTGTTGGTATGTCAATCAGAATGTTTTGACATTCATCAACAACAGCACATACTGTTTAATAAGCTGATGAATTCAGTTCAGTATGTAGTGAAGTCTGGTTTTAAAAGGCATATCAGACCTGGCCAAAAGAGCAGTGTGAAATTGTCAAACGGGATGTCTTGACAGTTCTTCCAGTAAGCTGATACTGAAGTAGAGACTGGTTGGTCTTTTACAGTACAGTAAATTTAGCAGTCTGTGTTCAGGAACTAAACAGACTGAGCATATGGCTCTGGGCTTGGATGTCAGACGGAATGTTGTGACATTCATTCCTGACAGCATATGCTATATTGTTGGATGGTTAGTTTTTCTGTTTCAGGATTTTTCTCAGGCTATCCACCAGCTGATCTAAAATCTAGGAAACTAACAACTAAGCTACAATTAATGAACCTAACAAATAATCTATTTGTTAGCTCCTTAATAAGTGGAGATTAGTTTAACTTGTTACAACCTTTAATCTAGGAAATACAAGTACATGACCAACAAACTGGAACAATGTAACAGATGATGTCCAAAACAGGATTGAGACATCGTGCTGATAACTGTGTAGGAAAACAACAGTAGTGAATGTTATGGTGCCCATAACAAATTGTTCCTCCTCTATAGGATGACATAGAAGGAGAGGTTGTGACACTGTGAAAAGGTGCACAATAGTACAGAGTGTAATAACTGTCTTGCTGTAATAAGTACAATGTTAGATCAGATGTCATGACTTGAAGTAGAACATCTGAATACTGACTACACCAGAATTTCAGAAACAATAGCTCAATTGTAAGCTCAGAAGACCACTAGGACTAGCCTAGGGTCAAGGGTGAAAGAAAAGAGTCAAACAGCAAAGGAAAGTCAACCCAATTCATGTTCAAACATTTAAGAAGCAATCTCAATTGGATTCATAATCAAATCATGCATCATTGTCATTTCATACACAAAAGAATGCAAAGCATGGCAAGAGAAGCACACAAAAGTCAACAGAATGACTTGCATCAAAAGTCAACCCAAACATTTCCAAAAATTATCAAATAAATCACATTCAATCCTAACATCTAACATGGTAAACATGTAAAATTTCATGGCATTTGGATGAGAGGAAGGCAGTCGATGAAAATCATGAATTCAAATCAAATTCAAGTAAGCATAATGAAAGTCAACAAGCATGGGTCAACTTCAAAAAATCATATCAAATTGAAAACAGAAGAGAAATGAATGAGGTTAACACCAATGCAAAGGTCAAGATGTCTAGTTATCACATATGAAATTTCATGGTCATACAATAAGATTTGAGAATTTCACAAAAGATTTGGCAATGTGTATCACATAAAGTCAACAAATGACTAAGCATGGAAGAAAATTCTCAAATAAATGGAAAACAGCATCATTAATTCCAAGAAAATTCATACACAAACTAGACATGTGATAGATCATTCATGCAAAATTTCAAGTGATTTGGAGGCCAGGAAGTATATGAACAAAAATTGGGAAAATGCATATCATTCATATAGCACCAAATGTAACACATAACTTCAGAAAATCATAACTCTCAATCCACAAATGATAAATGCACAAACTTTATATGGAAATGAAGGTGAGTGAGTCTAGTTTCATCACAAAAAATTTCAAGCTCATTGGATATGGCATGACAATTTCACAAAAGGAATGGCTCAATGTATCATTTATGCATACATGTCAAGAAAATAATTATCAATTAAAATCCAGCCAATGGAAAATTAATTAAAATTCACAATAAAATAGAGGACACATTCATGAACATGAGGAAAAAATTTCATAATTTTTGGATGAAAATTGAAAGAGAAATTAATTTGTGAAGTTGGATGAAATTTGAGGCAAGCATGAACAAAATGCATGGCAAGATGGAGTCAAAGCAAAGTCAACCGTGGCATTAGTGTAATTAGGCGCTCACTTATCAAAGCTGCGCGTTTTGGCAAAGGGAAATGAAATGTTCCTATTGGCTCTCAGCCAATGGAACAGTGCACGGGCCAAACAACTCAAATTTTCTGAGTTTTCAAAACCCTTAGGGTTTTAGCAGCCATGCTTCAGCATTTTCATTCAAACATCAACACAAAACTCGACCAGCATACAACAGCATAGCATCAACATTCAAGTGGTATCTTAACACAAACAACAGAACATAATCCATGTGGATTTCTGGGCAGGTTTATGATTCAAGCACAACAGCATATGTTCAACATCAATGTTCATCAACATCAAACAAGTTTCGAGCAAAGCCACACAATAGCATGATATTGGTATTCAGGTAACATCATACAGCAACAACCAAGCACAAACATGAAAATTTTCTGGGCAGAGTAATGTTTAACAGCAGCAGTATTCATTCATCATCATCATGCATCGAATTTTTCACATGCCCAGAACTTAAAATCAAACATGCTAATGTGTTCATCAGGGCATGGTGAGTAACAATCCAGCATCCATTTTCCAAAATACACAACAATATCCATGAATCCAACAGAAAAACATCAATCATCAAACATATGTTCATGCATGAGATTTTCCAGAAATGGTTGGTAAGCATATCAATGGAAGCATTGAAGCATGGTGAGGACAAATCTAAACACATTTTTTAGTATAACACACCATAGAGTGAGATTCGAACAAAAGAGCATATGTGCATAAAACTTATTTTCCAGATTTCTTGCAAGTTAGCCAACCAATTCATATGAGACAAAGGGCATCAACTTCAGCATGTTAAGAACTACACTAAACATGTGAGGGTTTGACAAAATGAAAGATTCGAAAAAATACCAAGTTGAAGAGCAGAAGAAGATGCAGTGCTGTTTTGGTGGTATAAGCTTGAAACAGATGAAGATGATGGTCCCAAATGATGGATTCCAGAAGGACTTGAGCTCAAATTCGCTTGATTCGCCTCTAACTCCAAGCTGCCATGGGAGAGGTGCTTTGAAAAACAGAACAAAAGCTGGCCGTGCAGATGAGATTTGATGGTGAAAACTGTTTCCAAGGATTGCTAGATGAAGAAACAATGAAGGTTTGTTCAAGGGTTTTTGGTGTTTGAGCAGAAAAAATTCAAATCGTGAAAAATGAAATGAGAGAAAATGAGAGAGTTTCTGGTGTGGCTGCCGTGCTGCTACTTGTTCATTTTCTTTGGCAGAAAAATGAAGTGATGTACTATGCTAGGTTGTGGTACAGTCCAAGGTATTGTTGTGTTCTTTTAGTTGTAACAGACTTTAGCAAGGCCAGTGAGATGATTCTTGAGGGAGTGAGTTGTATGCCATGCTGCTGCTAATGCTCTTGTCCTTGACAGCAAAAATGGTGGATGAAAAAATCTGCTATGGACAGTACAAATTAGTGTTGGAAGTATGGTAGCATTTGTCCTTTCCAAAATTTAAGCAAGCAAGGAATGGCTTCTTGTCTTGCTGTTAATTTTAGGCTGCAAGTGAGGCTTCAAATGACAGAAAAATGACTTGCCAATTTCTGTTTGAAGGTACCAAGGCATGGTTCAAATGTAGGCATGGAGAGCATGGGTGAAATTGTACCTTTCTTACAATTCAAGCAACCAAGCAATGGCCTTATGTACTGCACATTTTGACTTTGCAAACACACTTAAAATGACATTTCTGAGCTTTCCCAAT
Organism: Lathyrus oleraceus; assembly: GCF_024323335.1. Classification (NCBI taxonomy): domain Eukaryota; kingdom Viridiplantae; phylum Streptophyta; class Magnoliopsida; order Fabales; family Fabaceae; genus Lathyrus; species Lathyrus oleraceus. The sequence goes on from NC_066581.1 coordinate 507,492,438, forward strand.
TGGCCAAATGTTGAAAAAATGTTTATATCAAAAAGTCAACTCTTGGTCAAACTTGCATTTAAATGAGAAATGTCAAAATATGCCATTTTGATTGGTGAAGTTTTGGCTCATGAAATTTATATTTTTGGAAAGAGGGGATCAAATGTGACTTGTAGGAAAAAACCCCACCAAAATTGGCCAAACGGTTTGGGAGATATGGCCTTTTGAAGTTCAAGATTTTCTGAAATCGATTCGATCATAACTTGCCAACCACACATGGGAATTGAGAGTTCTTGGACTTTTTGGAAATGGGAGAACAAGATCTTCAACTTTCATGTTGGGCAAAAATTCATTTGAAGCTTTTATCATGATGTAAGTTGAGGATCAAGAAGTTTCCATTTTTGGCAGTTAAAATTACAGGCCCAGTTTCCATTTTTGGAAATTTTTGATCTGGCTTCAAATTCTTCCATGATGAGGTTGGACATGACATATGAGGCTTATATAAGCATGAATGAACTCCTTCAAATCAATTCCATCCATCAAATCACTGATTAAATGGCCAGTTGACCAAGTTTGACTTTCTGTTGACTTTTCTAGGGTTTTGCATGATTGAACCACTTCTGATGAATTCCAAACCCTAATTCCTTGAGACCTTGATTTCCAATGATGTCCCAAGTTGTGTGAACTCTTGATTATTGGTCATGGTGCCCAAATTCTGCAAGAATGGCCATCATCCATTGCTTTGACTGACTGTTGACTGTCTTTGACCTAATTGCTGATAATTGCTTCAACTGCAAGCAACAAGGTTAGACTGACAATATTTTTGTACTTTTTGGATGATAAACATATGAAAAGCAATAATATACAAATGCAAAACATGCTTGGTGATCAAGAACCACATTACAAAGCAACCCACCCACAAGGAGGGAAACAAAGGCATGCAATGATCCTTGAGGCCATGATATGAGATGATATGGGCCATGAGGGATCTTAGGGCCAAAATTGGGGTCTTACAGATATCAAGCTGAACCAAAAGTCAGTCACATAAACCAAGTGAAGAGAATACTCATATATGTCAATGGAACCAGTGATTATGGGATGTTATATACTCATGGATCTGGATCTATGTTGACTGGATACTGTGATGCTGACTGGGCTGGGAGTGCTAATGATAGGAAGAGCATATCAGGAGGGTGTTTCTTCTTAGGGAACAATCTGATATCATGGTTCAACAAGAAACTGAACTGTGTATCTCTATCCACTGCTGAAGCTGAATACATAGCAGCTGGAAGTAGTTGTTCTCAACTGGTCTGGATGAAACAAATATTGTCTGAATACAATGTCACACAAGACATCATGACATTGTACTATGATAACCTGAGTGCTATAAATATCTCTAAAGATCCTATTCAACACAGGAGGACAAAGCACATTGATATTAGGCATCACTTCATTAGAGAACTTGTGGAAGAGAAAATCATAGCATTGGAGCATGTTACTACTGAGAGGCAATTAGCTGACATATTCACAAAAGCTTTGGATGCCAATCAATTTGAATGTTTAAGAGGGAAATTGGGGATTTGTGTTCATGAGAGTCTATAGCAATCAAAGGAGTTTGTGGTCAATATCCCAGAGGATAGCTCTCAGCTTTGCAAGGTGTTTGAAGAAGATACTCCCTCAGATTGTGTAGTGAAGTTCCCCCTGAAATGGAGACTGTATGCTGTGATAGACTCTGGGTTGGCTGTTCTGGTTGCTGCTATGACTGTTTTGGTTTTAAAAGTTATTTGGTCAATTTTGACTAAAAAGGGGGAGAAGTGTATGCGGCTGGACAGAAGGGCAACTATTATTGAAGGAAGGTGCACATGTGTTAAAACAGAGTGGTGTTCTGTTTACAGATGTCAAAGAGGATGTCTGATGTGGTGCATAGGTGTTGAAGCAGATGTCTGAATGACATTCTGGCTGGTATAGGTGTTGTGGTTATAGTAGCTGTTATGGAGATGTGTGCACAGATTTAGGGGGAGAAGGAGTACCCTTGTGCATTTATGTGTCTTACTAGTTACATCCATAACTAGTAATTATGTTTGTGTTGCACAGATTTAGGGGGAGGAGAAGTACCCTTGTGCATGTGTGTATTACTAATAGCTATATCTAGTAATTGTATTTGCTTCTGCTGCTGTTTAAACTACTGTTATGTTGTTTAACTGTTGATAGTTTACCTTGTGAACAAAAAGGACAGATATATATTTTAGCCAAAATTTTCCAAAGGGGGAGTTTGTTGATTCTTAGTATTGGCAGTAATTTTGGTAAAACAAAGAGTGTTCACAAGATGTTATGTGTGATGTCTTAACATACGATATCCTATGTACCTGCTGGAGCTTAAGGAACATGATCATGCAGGATTGTCTCAAAATGTCATACACAAGGTCATGGCATCTGATATGTATGTACCTGTTGGAGCTTAAAAGACATGTTCATGCAGGATTGTTTCAAGATGTCATACACAAGGTCATGGCATCTGATATGGTTGTACCTGCTGGAAGTTATAAAAGGAACTATGGAATTATGCAGGATTTTTCCAGGATGTCAGACCCGATGTCATGACATCTTGTACACAGAACATTCAGTGTGAATGTCTGGTGTTTTGTGATTGCACAATTAATGGCAATCTATGTATGATTGAAGATCTGATTTGCAGGCGCATTCAATCATGAATTACAACCTGATTTACTTATTTTCCAAGGAGATCTAACCAGCTGTTATAAAAAGATTTGATTGGAAAATAGATTTAGGGTTTTCAAGATGTCCAAGCCCAACTGAAAGCTTCTATAAAAAGGGACTTAGAAAACCTGCTTGGATACACAACCAATACTGAGCGAAATACAGAGAGAGAGCTAGGGTTTGTGTCTGTTTAGTCGTAAGACTTGTAAGCCATTCAAGTCATCCATTGATGATTGAATTGGTCTGATTTGTGGTTGTAATTTGTCACTCTAAAGCTATTAAGCAAGAGTGTGTGTCTACTTGATCAAAGTTGTGAAGCAAGATCAAGTGTGTGTCTTCTTGATCAAAGCTGTTAAGCAAGATCAAGAGTGTGTCTTTTTGATCAAAGTTGTTAAGCAAGATCAAGAGTGTGTCTTCTTGATTGAAACTGTGAAGTAAGATCATGAGTGTGTTATTGAGAAGTGTTTTCTTTTCTCGAGGGATTGTTGTTTAAGATCACAGGTGTGATTGTAGGGAAGTGAGTGGGTTCTCATATCTAAGAGTGCTTAGGTAGAAATTGCACGGGTAGAGATTAGGTGAGAAAGACTGTAACTTGTTGAAGTGTACGGAGAGTCTTTGAACTGATTCTATTTTAGTAAATTTCCTTCCTGGCTTGGTAGCCCCCAGATGTAGGTGAGTTGGGCCGAACTGGGTTAAAAATTGCTTGTGTATTTTGCATTACTATTCTCTATCTTCATTCTGTTTGCATTACTCAGATATTAGTTTCGTGACATTACCTTCGACAACTCATATCTGATACCAGAATTTTAATTGGTATCAGAGCAGGCATCCTTCTCTGGTTCTAGGTGAGATCTAAGGACAACACTTTCTGGTACAATGGAGAGAGATAGAGGATCTATTCACAGGCCACCAATTTTGGATGGATCCAACTATGACTACTGGAAACCTAGAATGGTAGCCTTCCTAAAAACTCTTGATAATAAGGCTTGGAAGACTGTGTTAACAGGTTGGGAACACCCTGTAATTACTAAGGAAGGAAAAGCCACTGCTGATAAGAAGCCTGAAGAACAATGGTCCAAGGAGGAGGATGATCTAGCTCTTGGAAATTCTAAAGCATTGAATGCCATATTCAATGGAGTAGACAAGAACATCTTCAGGTTGATAAACAATTGTGAAGTGGCTAAAGATGCTTGGGACATTCTCAAAACCACTCATGAAGGCACATCTAGGGTTAAAATGTCTAGACTACAGCTGCTCACCACTAAGTTTGAAAACTTAAGGATGAAAGAATATGAAAATATTCATGAATTTCACATGAGTATCCTTGAAATTTCCAATGCCTCTGGAGCTTTGGGAGAAAAGATGACAGATGAAAAGTTAGTAAGGAAAATACTGAAATCACTCCCTAAGAGATTTGCTATGAAAGTAACAGCCATAGAAGAATCTCAAGACATTTCAAATATGAGAGTTGATGAGCTAATTGGATCCCTCCAAACATTTGATATGGGAATATGTGATGGAACTGAAAAAAAGCCAAGAGCATAGCCTTCATGTCAAACACTGAAGAGGAAGATGAGGAAGGTGGTCAAGATACTGACGAAGATCTGGAAAAAGAGGTAGCAATGTGTAACACCTCAAAATTTTCCCTCCTCTCTTGGGACTAGCTTAGCATATTGCATTTCATTTTGTAGGACATTAGTCATTTCATATTGCATATCATGTGAAATAAGCAAGTCATCCTCCTAGGTCTTTCTCAAAAGATAGATAGGTTAAGATATTCAAGCTTGAGGGTCTCATGAATTGATGATCAATCATCTGAGGGTTGCTCTTCAATTAGGGTTTTATTGGTTCCTCAAGGAGGATGAGTTTTGTCTTATTTGCCAGAGTATATCACCATCATCATGGTTCATTATTCCTGATCAGGTTCCTTGGGATTAGGGTTTTGACCTCTGGTCAACCCTAATTAGTTGTATTCTTCTAGTCAGGGTTTTGCAAGGGGATGAGGTCTTTAATGAGATGGAGATCATCATGTGATTTTATGGAGCTTGTATAAGCTAGGGTTTCATGGTGGAGCCATTTCATCAAGTGGTTGAGGCTCAAAATCATCTGTGCATGATCAAATCAATTGTATGTCAAATGCAAGGTCAACTGTGGATTTGGAGGTGGGAAGTGATGGGAAATAATTCATTCATGTTCAAACAAGTCTCATTTGACATTTCAAACATCAACATTGAAGAATTTAAAGTCAGGCCAAAACATTCCAAAAATAGAAAGTGACCTATAATTCAAACTTGCCAAAAATGGAAAGGTTTTAACCTAGCTTCAACTTCAAATTACATCATCAAGAAAGCTTCAAATGAAATTTTGTTGAACATGAAAGTTGTAGATCTTTCTCTCCCATTTCCAAAAAGGCCAAAATCATGGATTTCTCATGTGTGGTTGAAGAGATATGATCAAAACCTGACAAAGTATGCATTGGACTTCAAATGGGCATAACTTCTCAACCAAAGCTCCAAATTGGATGGCTCTTTTTGCATTGTTCTTCTTTTGACCTCTAAATTCCAAATCATGCATCACATTACATGAATTATATTCACATGATCATTTGCTAATTCATGGGATTTTTGGAGGGAAAACATGAAATTTAAAATTGGTGCATGGCTTGATCTTTTTCACACCACCATTGGCTCCAAAATGGATTTTTAAGTGGAATTGAAAGGATTTTCGTGTACTGTTCATACATGCATTTCCATGCATAAGGTGAAAAGCAAAATTGCACTTACACCTCATTTTTGCTAATCTCATTAACATTGGCTTAAGCATGATTAAAAGAGTGATTAACATTGCATATATAAACCAAAACCCTAACTGTTTTCAGTTTAGCTCTCATAATTTCAGATCTAGATCTAAAACTCCCAATTTTTCTCTCAAATTTTTCTTCAAATTTCTTCACATTCAAGCATTCTCTCTTGATTGATTCTTGTTCTTGAAGAGTTCATAAGAAGATTTGCACGTGGAACTGAAGAAAACAGTGCAAGATTGAAGCATATACCAAGCTTGAAGCAACAATGGTGAATTCAGAATTTGTTGAGATCGTGCACCATTAAGTTCCATATTCTCTTCCAATCACTTATGCAAGTATTCTGGAGCAACATTGAAGATATTACAAAGCCTAAATCTCGCGAATTCCAGATCTGCTCTTCAAGAGGTTACAAATCAATCCTCTTAATTCTCAAAATTCTTGTGATATATTTGTAGATCTTGTTGTTGTGGTCATGCTGAGCTTCGAATCATAAAATTCCATGCGCAATTGAGTGAGTTATGTTGATTTAAAGTTCCATGCATGAATGTTCTTGGCTTCGATTTGCTCATGATAATTGGAATTAGGTTTAGCCATGCATGTATTCGTGATCCTTGATGAAAGATCTACAGGATTGTGTATCCAATTGTGAATTCTGGTAATTTTGTTCTTGATGATTAGTTACTGTTCATACGTGCGCGAGGAAGAGGATGCTGTTCATGTTTCAGCAACGGTTTTGATCAATAGAGAACGCTTTCCTGCGTTTTGCATGTGTTTGTTAGGGTTCGCATGCCATTGGACCACGTCACTACACACTCAGCACATCCATTGGCTCAGATGCGTTTGACTTTGCCATGCAGCATTGACCGTGCCAACTGGATAAATGAAACGTTGCGTTTCATTTGATTGGCGCCAGCATTTTGAATCATGACAGGATTCGATCCTTGGCTGCAACAAATATTTCAAATGCTTCATGATTTCTCTTATTTCCCTCCATTATTTCTATACATGCTTCATATCATTTTTTTTAATTTTTCCTCATCTTAAAAAATTCATAACAATTTGAAAATTAATCCAAATTGACTCCAATTTTTTGCATTGTGATCCTTGATCTCTCTACTTTTTTATCACCATGATTTTCCAAGTTGTGTGTGACTGGATAATTTTTTTCCCTAGAATGTTTGAACATGTATCCATTTTGTACCTTGCCTTGCTTATTCATTTGTAAAATACTGGTCTTTGATCCAATGATTCTGAAAATTTGCATGATGAAACTAGACATGTTGCTTGAAATTTTGGTGTTGATTTGGTATTTTTATCATGTGTCATTTCTGTTTTATGATCATGTTAAGTTGGTGTGACAATTTGTGTCACACCTTTTCTTGTTCAACTTATGTGATGTGTTTGCCATGCCAAATGATCTCCAAATGTCCTAATTTTTTGTGTGATGCATGTTATGAATGTTGTGAACGAGCATGAATTTTGTTGGAATTATTTGAATCATTTCTGATTTAATTGAGATTTTTCATTCTGGTTGATCACATGTGAGCTTTAAAATTGCCTTGAACTTCAATTGATCATGAAATGCTTTTGGTTAATGATATTGATGTGAGACCTTTTGGATTGTGTCAAGATATGTTTGAAGTTGATTCATGTTAATTTTCAGCTTCTGTTTTGGATTTTTTCTCTATCTTTGACCCTAGGCTTTGACCTAGTGGTTTGCCTCTCACATTTGAGCTTTGATTTCAGGTTGAACATCCAAGTTCCATAGTTGTTGATGCTCCATCATTTAAGCATTGATATTTGCCTTTGATTACTAATCTTTGTGTGTTTTGTAGGTTGATGGTAACTCATTGGAGTTGGCCTTTTGGCTTACACATTTTGTACATTGGGATTGTCTGTTGCTTATTAACTGTTGTCTGTTTGTCTGAGTACTGTACTCATTTGTCTGATGTTTCCACAGGTACTTAAGTTGCTTTAAGTTCATTGTGAACTTTGCTTTGCTTGGTTGCTTAACCATTAAGGTATAATTCCTTTGACTTCATGTAGTCTGGAAGACCTGTCCTGTTATGTGGGCAGGCACCTGTCTGAAGCCCTCCTTAAGAGGCAATGCTTGTGAATGTTTACTTTTGTGCCAAGCAGGTAAAGACCTCTTAAGAGGCAATTGGAAGATAAAAGAGATGTGTAATCCATCTCCTGCTACTCAGTGTGTCATTCACTTTGCTCACACACCTTGTGTTGATGCATTGTAGATAATAACCCAAGATCTATGTTGTGTCAGTCATCTGTGGAGAAGAGTTCCTACATTCTGAACTCCCACATCTTCTATTTTTGAGTCAAGCTCTCCCAGGCCAGGGATAAGAGCTGTGAGGTCTTATCCTCACTTCCCATTTCATATGCTTCACCCTAACTCTCAATGTCAGGGTTAAGAGCTAACTACACCCGGTTCCAGTTGGCTTGTGTTTCACAGCCTAACCTTGTATGAGCCCAATTGATTGCATATAGTGTGTGTGATTGTTTATTGTGCTTGTGTTGTTTGACTGTGTTGTTTAGGATAACTTGCTCCCTGTGCAAGTTAGATAGAAACCTCAACCTAGGGCCATTGTGGATTACATGATAACTATTAGGCTCGAGTCAGGCTCCCTTCTAGTTTGTCATTTCCCAGTCTCTGGTTAGGTTAGAAGTTCTTTCCCTGTTAAGGGGAACTACATCGCCCTGATCCTCATACCAGATGAGGTACGTAGGCAGGAGATTGTACGAGATCTCTCCGGGCACCCTTTTCCTTTTTTGTGTGTGTTTGCTTGACAGCTAGCCGGTTCGAGTACCAGACTCCCTGTTAGCTTGTTTGTTCAACTTTTTTGTTGCTTTTTGACGACTCAGCGTCCGGTTAACCCCTTTTGTGTGTGTTTGGAGTCCGACATAAGTCCAGCGATTGGCAGTTGGTTTCCTGTGTGTGTTTGTTGGTTCGGAGTCTGATGTAAGTCCAGCGATTGGCATTCGGTTTCCATGTTTGCTTGTTTGGGTGGAGTCTGACGTAAGTCCAGCGATTGGCAGTCGGTTTCCAGTGTTGGTTTTGTTTCGGCGTGCGTGAGCCGAACTACGGTAGCTCTGATTCTCATTCCAGATGAGATACGTAGGCATAGGATGCGATATCCCAGCGAGCCCGTTCCCCTCTTTTTCCATCTGTGTTTTATTCCAGTGTGCGTGCATTCTTTGAGCAGTGTTTAGCAACCTTTCTTCTATTCTTTTGAGCGTGGATCCCGTCGAGTACGACGGATGCGTAGGGGTGCTAATACCTTCCCTTCGCATAACCGACTCCTGATCCCATCTTTCTCTGGTCGCGAGACCATGTCTTTTCCAGGTTTACTTCGAGCGTTTCCTTTCCCTCTTTTGGGATAAATAACGCACGGTGGCGGCTCTGTTGTTTTGCTTTTTCCCGCCGGTTGTTTTTCGCGGATGCGACAGCTGACGACTCTGCTGGGGACATATAGAAGTTGACCTCTTGCTGGTCCATCTTCCCTAAGCGAGTCTCTCCTAGCGCTCTCTAGGATAGTTTAGGTTGCTTGTGTTGCTCTATTTATTGCATTTACGATCATTATATTTTGTATATATTTGCATATATGTTCGCATGCATCATATTATCATTGTGATGTCTTCTGTACAGGTGGTTTCTCTGATTTGGGGTGGGTGTTCTGAGTGGGGCTAAAACCCAGGCCCGAGTATACACCTAGGATTAGTGTGGTCTCACGTTTCCTCACATGTTGGATCAGCATGTTGTTGCGACGTGACATACCACAAGCCGGACGAGGTTCTTCCGAGTGAGCTCTTCCTTAGTGGGGTATTCCACTTTGGTTGGGTTATCTCTTTAGGGTTGTTGACTTCGGTGACCGTGCTTTCCCGGATCTTTGGTTTAGACGATCTTAAGAGAGCTGCAACGGCACACCCGAAAGGGCAAACCCGTTGAGTATCTTTGCCCGATTGTCGAGACCATTATCCGCCTTAGGATGACCTGATTAGAATTCACCTGTGAGGGGAGGGTTGATTCTTACAGATGCATGTTCTGATGGTGACTTTGTTGGTGATTAATGGTTCAGTTATTGATCAGAGTCCTATTTATAAGTCGGATTTATGGATTTATTTCTGAGGCGCCGGAGTTCTGTCCGTGGTATTTATCAGTGGGGATCCGTTTATTTCAGGATTCCCTGGGCTGGTTCAGAGGGTCTTGTGGTTATCAGTTCAGTGATTTCCTAGTGATGATGGTGATATATCCTTCAGTTCCGTTTATTTCGGAATTCCTGAGTTGGATTTATGGTTGCTCAGTACCTCAGATGGTTGTGATCAGTTCAGAGACTGTAACTCAGTGCAGTGGATGTTCAGATGACTTGGAGGATGGCACAATGCATTGCATTCATACATCAACATCATTCACATTTTGCATTTATCTGCATCTAACACATGTTTATCCATATGCAGGGGACATTCTTGATTGATATCCTGGTTGAGAGACTTCTTTGATCCAGACATGAGGCCCGGCTTGAAAGATGACGTCATCTACAGTTTCTTCAATCCAGAGATTGATATGTTGAGGGATATGATAACATTAATTACACCTGACCATGTGGGGTTGTTCCGTGAGTATTATGGTGGTATTATGAAGGTGGTTTTCAGGCTTATTGATACAGATAAGAGTGTCGTCCACACTTTTCTCCAGTTTTATGACCCGGGTTTGAGATGCTTCGTTTTCCCGGATTACTTGTTGGGACCTTTGATGGAGGACTATGCCAGCATCCTGGGTCTCCCGATCAGGGACCAGATTCCGTTCTACGTCACTAAGGGGGAGCCTAATGTTGCTGAGATCTCTCGTGCTCTTTATTTGAGCCCAGAGGTGACCAAGGGGGGTTTGAAGGAGAAGGGGAAGTTGCCCGGTTTTCATCTGAGTTTCTTAGAGACTAAAGCCAAGGATCATGCTGTTGTGGGAAATTGGAGGGCCGTTTGTGCTTTGATTACTGTGAGCATCTATGGGATCATCCTATTTCCTAATCAGAAGAACTTTGTGGACATTAATGCCATCCGGGTGTTTATGCAGAGGAATCCTATTCCTACCTTGGTTGGGGATGTTTATTACTCGGTCCATAATCGGAACGAGAAGAGGCGAGGGGGATTGATTAGATGTTGTGCTCAACTGTTGCACAAATGGTTTATGGGGTATCTGCCTTCCAGAGGTGCTTTTGTTTCTCTTGATCCTACGGTTAATTGGGCGACCAGGTTGATGGGTTTGCGGGCCAAGGACATAGCTTGGACTCACAATGGTATGGCTGGACGAAACTTCATTTATAGTTGTGGGAGCTTTCCCAATGTGCCTCTTATAGGAGTTCAGGGTTGCATTAATTACAACCCGACGCTTCTTAGGAGACAAATGGGGTTTGCTATGGAGGTTCCTCCTCTCGAGTGTGAGATTCAAGAGTCTTTCTACTTCCCGGCTGAGGGTAATCAGACACGGTTGAGGCAAGTGTCCGGGGCATGGTGTAACATTCAAAGGAAGGGCAAGGTTCCTTTTGGTAAGGTTAATAGCAGGTCTCTTCCTCCATTTGATGATTGGCTTAGGAAGAGGATTGAGCTCACACATCTACCATTTCCTGGAGGTGATCCTTGGTGTCCATTGATTGAGGGGCCACGTTCTTCTGTCAGCATGGAAGAGTTCCTTGAGATGAAGAAAGCCAGAGATCAGCTGCTAGCAGAGAAGACTGAGTTGGAGATGAGTGTTGTTAGAGTCCAAAAAGCTAATCAGGAAATCAAAGGGAAAATAGAAGACCAGGATAAGAGGCATGCTCTCGTGGTGAAGAGATTTGAGATAGACACCGCTTATTATGGCAAGGTTAGCCAAGCTTTAGAGTCATCCATGAAGAAGCACAACATCACCAAGGAGAGGTTGGCTAGAGCTTCGAAGGTCATCGAAGATGAGAAGAGGAGACAAATCCTTGTGAGGGATCAGAGGGAAGACAGAGTCAGAATCCTTGTCGCCGAGTGGGAAGCAAAGCTGAAGATTAAGGAAGAAGAGAACACGAAGATTATTGCTGAGAGAGATCACTATCTTACTGAGAGGGATCATTATTTCCGACAGATGAAGATTCACCAGAAGGAGATAGGGAGATTGCAGCAGGAGAACACTGAGCTTAGGTTTGCTGTGAAATTTACCAAGATGGTAGATGATGCAGAGCCTTCTATGGGGCCTTCTTCAGCGTAGCCTTTTGTTATCATTTGTGTTGGATTACTGTCAGGCCTATTGACGGAATTCACTTGTTTGTATTTTCTTTCTGTTTCTGGAGAATTGTATTTGACTTGTACCAGACTTGATGTATGACTCTTGCACGTATGGTGCACTTTTGATATGCAATGGTTGTTTCATTCAGTGATTGGTCTTTAGGCTTTATTTGCTTTGTCATGCTTCACACACAGCACACACATGGTTGGGTGGTATCTTTGATAAATCATAATTCTCTGATCTGTATGTCAAAATCAATCGATGAATGTCAGAATATTGCTGTCGGATTATTATCTGTCTCAATGAAGCCAGGATCGAAAGACAGAGTGTTCCTCATATGGATAGACATTGCATTCATGCATGAATCATAATAACTTGTCTTCTATTTTGCAGGTGTCAGTTTCTAACGTGCTTGATTGTTTCAGGAATCATTGCTCATGCGCGTAGAGTCATTCCCTTGCACACAACCCGTCCACACAGATACTTTACCAGACGCAACACACCCAGGCTGATGGATCTACCCAACGCAGATTTTCTCGAGCTGAAGGAGAAGATGAATGAATTGATCAATGTCATGCAAGGGTTTGCCGTGGGGCAAAAAACACTTGCTGATAAAGTGGAGAAGCTCGAGCGGGCTTCGGCTGCTAACAGTGGTGTCAACTTGGAGGGTGTCTCCAACCATGGCCTTGGTGGTTCCAGGGATGGAGGAGATCTCGGAAAAAAGACAACTGCTGGCGTGGTGATCAACAATGGGGGTGGTTTTGGTGCTGCCACAGGCGGTAGACCAGGTCCGATGGGCAATAATATGAAAGACAGTCTGTTTCCTCCTTTCTTTGGGGCTGAGGAGGATAGAGAGGAGGACAGAGAAGCAGATCAGTTCTCCATGATTAATGAACAATTTGGCCAATATGGTGTTCAACCGCCAAATAAAGAGATTCAGGTGCTGGCGGAGAAGATAGGAGCCTTGGAAAGTCATGCTACTCCGGGATTTGTTAATATGTCAAATATGGGGCTGGTTGAGGGGATTGTGATCCCACAAAAGTTTAAAGCGCCTGCATTTGACAAATACAATGGGAGTTCTTGCCCGGAAACTCACCTCCAGGCTTTTGTCCGTAAGATTTCTGCTTATACAATGGACCAGAAGCTGTGGATGTACTTCTTCCAGGACAGTCTGTCTGGAGGGTCTTTGGAGTGGTACACCAAATTGAAATCTTCGGATATTAAAAGCTGGCAAGATCTTGGTGATGCATTCTTTAAACAGTACCAGTTCAACGCTGATATGGCTCCTAGCCGTACCCAACTGCAGGGTATGTCTCAGAAGTCTAACGAGGGGTTTAAAGAATATGCGCAGGGATGGAGGGAGTTAGCTGCCAGAGTCCAACCTCCGTTGGTAGACCGAGAAATGTCAGATCTGTTTATGGGTACCCTGCAGGGGACCTTTGCTGAAAGAATGGTTGGATGCCCGGTTACCAATTTTGCTGATATTATGGTGGCCGGAGAAAGAATTGAAAGTTGGTTGAAGCTGGGGAAGATACAGGGTAACGCTTCGTCGTCTGGATCGAAGAAGCCCTTTGGAAATGGTCAGAGGAAGAAGGAGGGTGATACAGGTGCCGTGTATGCTCAGAGGGGGCAGAGTAGGGATCATTATTACCAGCACACTGCTACGGTAACCATTCCTGCTGATAATCAGCAGCAACAACAACAACCGCAACAACAACGACAACCGTTTCAACAAAGACCGCAGAGGGTTGGGTATCAGGTGAGAGGACGAATGAATGATCGTCAATTTGATAGACCACCTGTGACCTATTCATTCCTGTTGAAGAAGTTGAAGGACTTGGGGTTGGTTCAGCTAAGAACGTTGGCTCCATTGAGACCTGACCAGAGGCCGGCCAGTTTCGATGAGAACGCCAAGTGCGAATTCCACTCTGGGGCCCCTGGAGATAATGTAGAAAATTGTAAAGCTTTTAAGCATGTGGTCCAGGACTTGGTGGATTCCAAAGCTATCAACTTTGCACCATCTCCAAATGTGAATGCTAATCCGATGCCAGCGCATGGTCAAATGGGGGTGAATGCAATTTCTGAAGAGGGCAGAATCGGGCTGATGAGTGTGGATCAGTTGAGGACTCCTTTGGCTGAGGTCAAGAGACAATTGTTGAAGAATGGGGTCTTTCCGGGCTGTGATAACTATTGTGTTGCGTGCACTGTTACTTCTGAGGGGTGTGTGTTGCTGAGGGAGGCAGTCCAGAAGATGATGGATGAGGGAAGCCTCAGGTTTGAGAAAGTGGATTTGGGGAAGGAGGATGTCTCCACCATAACCATTTACTTCGACCCGGTTGATTTGTCAACGCTGGCAGATGCGGCTCCAGTTACTATCACGGTACCTGGGCCAATTCCTTATGACAAAGATGATGTCGGGCCGTGGCATTATGGTGGAGAAGTATATTGTAATGGGGAGAAGTTGGAGGACCAGGCTGCAAGTGAAACCACCGTTTCAAAGGTGGATAATGTCGAACCTAGTGGTTTCACTCGCAGTGGAAGGTTGTTTGCCCCTGATGCTTTGAGAAGTGGGGAAGGAGAAAAAGAAAAGAAAGAAAAGGCCGAGGCTTTAGCCAGGGCAAGAGGGAAGCAAGTGGTAAATGAGGGTACTCCTGTGGTGACACCGGTGCCTGGTGGGTCGGAGAAAGAACTTGATGATGAAGCTGAAGAATTTCTGAGAATCATCAAGAAGTCAGAGTATAAGCTTGTTGACCACTTGCAGCAGACGCCATCCAAGATTTCGATTCTGTCGTTGTTGCTAAGCTCCGAGGGGCATAGAGAGGCTTTGCTAAAGATACTAAAAAGAGCCTATGTTCCTCAGGAGATCACAATCAACCAGTTAGAGACGGTGGTGTCAAATGTCAATGCCAACCATGGGCTGGGTTTCACCGATCTTGATTTAACCATGGATGGAAGGAATCATAATCGGGCTTTACACATTGCTATGGAGTGTAAAGGAGCCGTGCTTTCACACGTGTTGGTTGATACTGGCTCCTCTTTAAATGTGTTGCCGAAGAAAGCCCTGGCGAAGCTGAACTGTGAAGGGTTGATCTTGACGCCCACTGACCTGATAGTGAGAGCTTTTGACGGCTCGAAGAGGGCAGTGTTCGGGGAAGTGGAGCTCCCGGTGAAGATCGGGCCCAAGGTGTTTAAGTCGGTATTTTATGTCATAGATATTCAGCCGGCATACAGTTGCCTGTTGGGTCGCCCATGGATCCATGCTGCTGGGGCAGTGACTTCGACCTTGCACCAGAAGCTGAAGTATATCTGGGATGGGCAGGTCGTCACCGTTTGTGGGGAAGAAGACATCTTCGTCAGCCACCTATCATCGTTCAAGTATGTTGAAATGGACGGTGAAATATGGGAAACACCTAGTCAAGCATTCGAAACCGTCAAGGTGGAGAATGCTCTTTTTGCCAAAGAAGAGGAGAAGCCGTCCATTTCTTTGTATAAGCAGGCTGCTGAGGTGGTAAGGAGTGGAGAAGCTCCAGGATGGGGAAAGATGATGGACATCGCCGCCAAGAAAGACCAATTCGGAGTGGGTTATCAGCCGGGCCGAGGCTCGTCTGGACAGGGTAGAGGACGTCGTCCGTCTTTCACATTCACCAGTGCTGGAATGCTGGATCCAGATCACATCTGTATGGTGAGTGAAGAAGTTGACAGCGATTGCGAGGTAGATCAATGGATAAAACCGTGCGTACCAGGGATGGAAGTCCAGAACTGGAAGGACGAAAAGATCATCACTGTCACTCTACTTGAAAAGTAATATTTTCTGTTTTCAATTTTATTTGCATGGAAGCCATACGTTTTGCCCGAAACGTGATGGTTCATTGTAAGGGCCACCTCATGTTTCATTTTGCAAAATTTGCATCAGTAATAAATGGATGTTTTTCATTAAAAGCGGTGTTCCCTGTTTTTCATTTATTTTTGCAGTTTAAAAACAAAAATAAAAATGACAATGTTTTCATTTTTCTTTTTCAATTTGTCTCGCTCCGGTTCTAAAGCAATGCATGAATCAACATTCATGCAGATGCGATCTTTCTCCGGATCTCATTGATAACAATCCTGTTACACCCTCATATGACTTCGACAATCTGATCTATCATGCCGAAGAAGAAAGCAAAGAAGATTGTGAACTGCCAGAGGAATTAGCCAGGTTGTTAAAACAAGAGGAGAAGGTGATTCAGCCGCACGAGGAGCAAGTCGAGGTAGTGAATCTGGGCACCGACGAGGTCAGAAAGGAAGTGAAAGTTGGGGCTGCTTTGGAGGCAAATGTTAAGAGAAGAATGGTAACATTGTTGAAAGAGTATGTTGATATCTTCGCCTGGTCTTATCAAGATATGCCAGGGTTGGATACCGATATTGTTGTGCACAAGTTACCATTGAGAGCAGATTGTCCTCTAGTGAAGCAGAAGTTGCGCAAAACCCAACCTGAGATGGCCATGAAAATTAAAGAAGAGGTACAAAAGCAGTTGGATGCTGGTTTCCTCGCTGTCACCAATTATCCACCTTGGGTCGCGAATATTGTGACGGTCCCGAAGAAGGATGGGAAGGTGAGAATGTGTGTGGACTACCGGGATCTGAATAGAGCTAGCCCGAAGGATGATTTCCCGCTACCTCACATTGATGTGTTGGTAGATAATACAGCTCAATTCTCGGTGTTTTCCCTCATGGATGGCTTTTCTGGCTATAATCAAATCAAAATGTCGCCAGATGATATGGAGAAAACAACGTTCATCACACCGTGGGGCACTTTTTGTTATAAGGTGATGTCATTCGGTCTCAAAAACGCCGGTGCTACTTATCAAAGGGCCATGGTGACTTTGTTTCATGATATGATACATCATGAAATCGAGTGCTATGTTGATGACATGATAGCAAAGTCCCAAACAGAAGAGGGGAATCTGGTAGATCTGGCCAAGTTGTTTGACCGGCTGAGACAGTTCAGACTGAGGTTGAATCCGAATAAGTGCACTTTCGGAGTGCGGTCCGGTAAATTGCTGGGGTTTATAGTAAGCAAAAGAGGAATCGAGGTTGATCCTGCTAAAGTAAAAGCAATACAAGAATTGCCTGAACCGAGAACAGAGAAGGAAGTTCGTGGTTTCTTAGGTAGATTGAACTACATTTCGCGGTTCATATCTCACCTAACAGCCACGTGCGAACTAATATTCAAGTTATTGAGAAAAGATCAAACGGTCAGGTGGAATAATGATTGCCAAGCGGCATTTGAAAAGATAAAAGAGTATTTGCAAGAGCCTCCGATTCTGATGCCTCCTGTCGAGGGACGACCGTTAATTCTGTACTTGACGGTCCTCGAGGGGTCTATGGGGTGTGTATTGGGGCAGCATGACGAGTCTGGTCGAAAAGAGCATGCCATATACTACCTTAGCAAAAAGTTTACCGACTGTGAAACAAGATATTCACTGCTCGAGAAAACTTGCTGTGCTTTGGTCTGGGCTGCTCGCCGACTGAGGCAGTATATGCTGGTTCATACCACTTTATTGATTTCCAAGATGGATCCAATCAAGTACATCTTTGAGAAGCCAGCATTGACCGGACGGGTTGCGAGGTGGCAAATGATTTTGACTGAATATGATATCCAGTATACCTCTCAGAAAGCAATCAAGGGGAGTGTATTGTCTGATTACCTCGCCCAACAACCCATTGAGGATTATCAACCGATGAAGTTTGAGTTCCCTGATGAGGACATCATGTTTCTCAAATCGAAAGATTGTGAGGAACCAATCCCGGAGGAGGGGCCTGACCCTGAATCCGAATGGATTCTGATGTTTGATGGGGCCGTTAACGTGAATGGTAGCGGTGTTGGTGCTATTTTGGTTACCCCAGAAGGATCCCACATTCCTTTTGCTGTCCGGCTAACATTTGAGTGCACCAACAACGTGGCTGAATACGAAGCTTGTATCCTGGGGATTGAAGAGGCGATTGATTTGAGGATCAAGAACCTTGTTATATATGGAGATTCAACTTTGGTTGTGAATCAGGTTAACGGAAAATGGTATACACATCAATCTCATTTAGTTCCATATCGGGATTATACGAGGAGATTGTTGACGTTTTTCACCAAGGTGAAATTGCATCATGTGCCGAGAGAAGAGAACCCTTTAGCAGATGCTTTGGCTACTCTGGCTGCCTTGATTAAGGTGCAGTGGTGGAATCAGTTCCCAAGTGTTGAGGTGGGACGTTTGGATAGACCGGCTTATGTGTTTGCTGTTGACACAGCGCCTGACGATGAGAAGCCGTGGTATTACGATATCAAGCGCTATCTGGAGACCCAAGAATATCTTGAGGGAGCATCCAAGAAGGACCGAAAGACTCTGAGGAGGTTGTCCATGGTGTTCTATTTGAACAAGGATGGGGTGTTGTACAAGAGAAATTTCGATTGGGTTTTGCTCAGATGTGTTGATGATAAAGAAGCAAGCCAGTTGATGAAAGAGGTTCACGAGGGGTCGTTCGGTACCCATGCCAGTTGGAATGCAATGGTGAAGAAGCTGCTGAGGGCAGGTTATTATTGGATGACAATGGAGGCTCAATGTTTCAATTTTGTGCGGAAGTGTCATAAATGCCAGATTTATGCCGACAAGGTGCACGTGCCTCCAAATCCGTTGAGCTTGATGTCGTCTTCGTGGCCGTTTGCTATGTGGGGCATTGATATGATTGGGAAGATTGAGCCTACGGCTTCGAATGGGCATCAGTTCATATTAGTGGCTATTGATTACTTCACCAAGTGGGTGGAAGCAGCCTCTTATGCAAACGTGACAAAGCAGGTTGTCGCCAGATTCCTGAAGAGAGACATAATTTGCAGATATGGGGTTCCCGAGAGAATCATTACTGATAATGGTTCTAATTTGAATAACAAGATTATGGCAGAACTGTGTCAGGAGTTCAAGATTGAGCATCACAATTCTTCTCCTTATCGTCCGAAGATGAATGGGGCGGTCGAGGCAGCCAATAAGAATATTAAGAAGATTGTGCAGAAAATGGTCGTGACCTATAAGGATTGGCACGAGATGTTGCCATTCGCGCTGCATGGGTATCGAACTTCAGTGCACACATCTACTGGGGCAACGCCTTTCTCGTTGGTATATGGAATGGAAGCCGTGCTACCGGTTGAGGTTCAAATTCCCTCTTTGAGAGTCTTGATGGACGTGAAATTGCAAGAGGCTGAATGGGTAAAGGCCCGGTATGAAGAGTTGAGCCTGATTGAGGAAAAGAGGCTGGCGGCCATCTGTCATGGGCAGTTGTACCAGTAGCGGATGAAGCGTGCTTTTGACCGGAAGGTACGACCTCGTGTGTATCATGTAGGAGATCTGGTGTTGAAAAGGATCTTCCTCCTCAAAACGATCGTAGGGGCAAATGGACACCCAATTACGAAGGTCCATTCCTGGTCAAAAAGGTTTTCTCTGGCGGAGCCTTGTTGTTAACAATCATGGATGGCGAGGATTTTCCATCCCCTGTGAATGCGGACGCAGTTAAAAAATACTTCGTATAAAGAGACCCGCTGGACGAAAAGAATAAAATAGTCCAGGCAAAAATGGGTATCCCGGCGAACCGAAAAAAAAAATGAAAAAGATTCGGGCAAAAATTAGGGATAAAAATGGAAAAACTGTACACCCGGCAAGTCGAACACCCCACAAGGGCGACTTGGGCAAAAAAGGGTATCCCGGTGGACTGAAAACCCGAAAGGGCGCTCCAGGAAAAAGATGGATTGAAACGAACAACTGTGTCCAACATGATCGTTTGCTTTGGTTAAGATGACATGGATAATCCTTGGTAGGGATCAGTTGGAAACGTCTTATTCAGAAGGCAGAAAGCACGGAGAATCTGAGGACATATGGGGTGTAACCGAGTTGGAACTCGATGAGGTCACAGTTTCATATTGCCATTAGGATAGATTTTCCTTTTGTGCACAATTACCTCTTTTCAGGAATTGCTTCCTTTGTATTGCTCATTCATGAGCCACATCTTTTCAATTAATAAAATGCATATTCAGTCAAATAATTTTGTTTTTGTTTTCATTACCGCTTTGATTGCAAAAACATCCCATTGTTTGTGATAAAGAATCTTTGCATTTTAAGACATACAGGTCCCTTTCAATGCATGTTTATAAGATTGAAAGATTGAAATCTTATTCGGAAGGTTGAGTGACCCAGGTGTTGAAATATTGGCACGCCTGGGGCACGTTTTTATCTAACGATCTCTTTTGCAGGTGCTGTTAGATATTTTCGCTCACTTGCAGGTTGTGATGTGGAAGCTTTTGACAAAGGATCCCCGTGGAGTCCAATCAGGGACAATGAATTGAAGAATGGTGAAAAGACGGTGAAAGAATGACGACGATCCTGGAGGGTTAATCAAGAAGACTCTTCAAAGTCTGAGGACTGGAAAGTTTGTACGAATCCAAGAAGTTTGATCTCCGTGGAGTACGGAGAAGGCGAGAATACAAGGTGATGAATCAGAAAAGTCTAGACGAGTCTGGGAGCTCTCAAAAGTGGAAAGCTGACACTGGATTTAGATGTTGAATACCAGGGTTCGACGAGTCGACGTGTGTTCTGTGCTAGACTTTCCTTGTTTCCCCAAGCAGGGTCGGGATGGTTATATCCCCAGTAGGTTTGAGATCGGCTTTTCCCCCAGCAAGTCAAAGATTGTTGTTTTCCCCGCAGAATGCGTTGGTGGTTTCTTCCCCAGCGAAGTCCCCAAGTGGATCGGGTTCAGTGGAGGCCATCCTTGGTAAGGGTGGTCCTTTCCCCAGCAGCGGTGCTATTCCCCAGCAGGGTGGAGATTAGAGTGTTGTCGAGTTCCTCAACAGGGTGCCTCGAGCTCCCCAGAAGAGTCCCTTGAGGGGGATACTTTTTATGCATTCATCATTTAGATAAGCATGGCATATTGCATAATAAATTGCGTAGCATTTCCATGATTATGGAGCATTACGCTGAAAAAAAGTCATGCATCATCATTGCAAGCATAAGCTAGTCTCAAGCCGTGGTTACCGTTTGAGATTTGGTTTCGCCAGTTGGTAAAGATGCTACCCAAGCCGTGGTTACCGTGAGGAGTGGTTTCTCTAGTTGGAAGATTAACATCAGCATTGCAAGCATCGGTTACTCAAGCCGTGGTTACCTCCTGAGAATCGGTTTCGTCGGATGGTGAAGATGTTACTCCGAGGAGTTTAGCATCGTGGTGTTGGGTCAACCGTATTCCCCAGTAGTGCGATACTGGAGGAGATTTCTGTCGTGCGAGATAGAAGTTGGAAGATGTTACTCTGAGGAGTTCGGCATCATAACGTTGGAGCAACAATGTTCCCCAGTAGTGCGATATTGGTGGAAACTTTTCCGTCGGACGGAGATGGAAATGAAGATCAAAGAACGTTAAGCGATCAGCGCGAAAATCGAAGAATGGAGAAAAGGAAGTGTTGCGGCATTTTCTGGAGAACGGGGTTCAAACGGAGATTGGAGTTGAAGATTATATCCGGGATGAGGTCCTCAGGATTGTCTTCTGTTCATGTGTCACCTTAGACTTTGGCTGAGGCCAACAAAGGTCGTTATGGGTGTCTTCTGAGGAAGAAATGCACATGTTACCTTCCTGTTGTGAAGGTGTACCCTCTGATATGTCGCCATCAGAGTGGTGTTTTGGTGTTATTTCCGGCGTTGCCATCGGAATTACCACAAGAAAAGGGAGAACGGGGTTCAAATGGAGAAAGGGAAGTGTTGCGGCATTTTCTGGAAAATGGGGTTCAAATGGAGAGAAGGAGATGCTGGGAATTTTCTGGAGAACGGGGTTCAAATGGAGAAAGGGAGACACGGGGTGTTTTCTGGAGAGCGGGGTTTACAACGGCGATCACGAGCTATCGTCGGGCGACTGGGGTTCAATTGGAGAGCGGGGTTCATTGTTTGGCAAACAAGACTACTATGAAGATGTCGGGGTTCAACTGCAGTGATCCGGGATCATCTGCACGAAAGAAAATATTTGTTCGGGGTTCAAGAAAAGCAAAAGAAAATCATCAATCAGAAAGTTTCGGGGTTCAAGAAAAATTAAAAGAAATAATAATAATAATCCCCAGCGGATGCGGCGTTCAGGCCATGGTTATTCCTGTGTTACCATCTATTTTGGTATCCAGGTCAACATTCTGTTTCGGTGTTCGGGCCGACTTTCTCCGTACCAGACGAATTCTTCTCTTAAGATTACTTCTTTGCCCATTCTGACAGGCATTGTTAATTATTTCCCATCAGAGCACAAATTGTTCGTCTGTTCTTGGTGTTCAATCACTCTTCATCCTGATCATCTGAAAGCCGAGGCTATTCATATCAACAAGTTCATAGTGGATTGAATAGGGGCAGCTGTAACACCTCAAAATTTGCCCTCCTCTCTTGGGACTAGCTTAGCATATTGCATTTCATTTTGTAGGACATTAGTCATTTCATATTGCATATCATGTGAAATAAGCAAGTCATCCTCCTAGGTCTTTCTCAGAAGATAGAGAGGTTAAGAGATTCAAGCTTGAGGGTCTCATGAATTGATGATCAATCATCTGAGGGTTGCTCTTCAATTAGGGTTTTATTTGTTCCTCAAGGAGGATGAGTGTTGTCTTATTGGCCAGAGTATATCACCATCATCATGGTTCATTATTCCTGATCAGGTTCCTTGGGATTAGGGTTTTGACCTCTGGTCAACCCTAATCAGTTGTATTCTTCTAGTCAGGGTTTTGCAAGGGGATGAGGTCTTTAATGAGATGGAGATCATCATGTGATTTTATGGAGCTTGTATAAGCTAGGGTTTCATGGTGGAGCCATTTCATCAAGTGGTTGAGGCTCAAAATCATCTGTGCATGATCAAATCAATTGTATGTCAAATGCAAGGTCAACTGTGGATTTGGAGGTGGGAAGTGATGGGAAATACTTCATTCATGTTCAAACAAGTCTCATTTGACATTTCAAACATCAACATTGAAGAATTTAAAGTCAGGCCAAAACATTCCAAAAATAGAAAGTGACCTATAATTCAAACTTGCCAAAAATGGAAAGGTTTTAACCTAGCTTCAACTTCAAATTACATCATCAAGAAAGCTTCAAATGAAATTTTGTTGAACATGAAAGTTGTAGATCTTTCTCTCCCATTTCCAAAAAGGCCAAAATCATGGATTTCTCATGTGTGGTTGAAGAGATATGATCAAAACTTGACAAAGTATGCATTGGACTTCAAATGGGCATAACTTCTCAACCAAAGCTCCAAATTGGATGGCTCTTTTTGCATTGTTCTTCTTTTGACCTCTAAATTCCAAATCATGCATCACATTACATGAATTATATTCACATGATCATTTGCTAATTCATGGGATTTTTGGAGGGAAAACATGAAATTTAAAATTGGTGCATGGCTTGATCTTTTTCACACCACCATTGGCTCCAAAATGGATTTTTAAGTGGAATTGAAAGGATTTTCGTGTACTGTTCATACATGCATTTCCATGCATAAGGTGAAAAGCAAAATTGCACTTACATCTCATTTTTGCTAATCTCATTAACATTGGCTTAAGCATGATTAAAAGAGTGATTAGCATTGCATATATAAACCAAAACCCTAACTGTTTTTCAGTTTAGCCCTCATAATTTCATATCTAGATCTCAAACTCCAAATTTTTCTCTCAAATTTTTCTTCAAATTTCTTCACATTCAAGCATTCTCTCTTGATTGATTCTTGTTCTTGAAGAGTCCATAAGAAGATTTGCACGTGGAACTGAAGAAAACAGTGCAAGATTGAAGCATATACCAAGCTTGAAGCAACAATGGTGAATTCAGAATTTGTTGAGATCGTGCACCATTAAGTTCCATATTCTCTTCCAATCACTTATGCAAGTATTCTGGAGCAACATTGAAGCCATTAAAAAGCCTGAATCTCGCGAATTCCAGATCTGCTCTTCAAGAGGTTACAAATCAATCCTCTTAATTCTCAAAATTCTTGTGATATATTTGTAGATCTTGTTGTTGTGGTCATGCTGAGCTTCGAATCATAAAATTCCATGCGCAATTGAGTGAGCTATGTTGATTTAAAGTTCCATGCATGAATGTTCTTGGCTTCGATTTTCTCATGATAATTGGAATTAGGTTTAGCCATGCATGTATTCGTGATCCTTGATGAAAGATCTACAGGATTGTGTATCCAATTGTGAATTCTGGTAATTTTGTTCTTGATGATTGGTTACTGTTCATACGCGCGCGAGGAAGAGGATGTTGTTCATGTTTCAACAATGGTTTTGATCAATAGAGACCGCTTTCCTGCGTTCTGCATGTGTTTGTTAGGGTTCGCATGCCATTGGACCACGTCACTGCACACACAGCACATCCATTGGCTCAAATGCGTTTGACTTTGCCATGCAACATTGACCGTGCCAACTGGATAAATGAAACGCTGCGTTTCATTTGATTGGCGCCAGCATTTTGAATCGTGACAGGATTCGATCCTTGGCTGCAACAAATATTTCAAATGCTTCATGATTTCTCTTATTTCCCTCCATTATTTCTATACATGCTTCATATCATTTTTTTTTATTTTTCCTCATCTTAAAAAATTCATAACAATTTGAAAATTAATCCAAATTGACTCCAATTTTTTGCATTGTGATCCTTGATCTCTCTACTTTTTTATCACCATGATTTTACAAGTTGTGCTTGGCTGGATAATTTTTTGCCCTAGAATGTTTGAACATGTATCCATTTTGTACCTTGCCTTGCTTATTCATTTGTGAGATGCTGGTCTTTGATCCAATGATTCTGAAAATTTGCATGATGAAACTACACATGTTGCTTGAAATTTTGGTGTTGATTTGGTATTTTTATCATGTGTCATTTCTGTTTTATGATCATGTTAAGTTGGTGTGACAATTTGTGTCACACCTTTGCTTGGTCAAATTATGTGATGTGTTTGCCATGCCAAATGATCTCCAAATGTCCTGATTTTTTGTGTGATGCATGTTATGAATGTTAAGAATGAGCATGAATTTTGTTGGAATTATTTGAATCATTTATGATATAATTGAGATTTTTCATTCTGGTTGATCACATGTGAGCTTTAAAATTGCCTTGAACTTCAATTGATCATGAAATGCTTTTGGTTAATGATATTGATGTGAGACCTTTTGGATTGTATCAAGATGTGTTTGAAGTTGATTCATGTTAATTTTCAGCTTCTGTTTTGGATTTTTTCTCTATCTTTGACCCTAGGCTTTGACCTAGTGGTTTGCCTCTCACATTTGAGCTTTGATTTCAGGTTGAACATCCAAGTTCCATAGTTGTTGATGCTCCATCATTTGAGCATTGATATTTGCCTTTGATTACTAATCTTTGTGTGTTTTGTAGGTTGATGGTAACTCATTGGAGTTGGCCTTTTGGCTTACACATTTTGTACATTGGGATTGTCTGTTGCTTATTAACTGTTGTCTGTTTGTCTGTGTACTGTACTGATTTGTCTGATGTTTCCACATGTACTTAAGTTGCTTTAAGTTCATTGTGAACTTTGCTTTGCTTGGTTGCTTAACCATTGAGGTATAATTCCTTTGACTTCATGTAGTCTGGAAGACCTGTCCTGTTATGTGGGCAGGCACCTGTCTGAAGCCCTCCTTAAGAGGCAATGCTTGTGAATGTTTACTTTTGTGCCAAGCAGGTAAAGACCTCTTAAGAGGCAATTGGCAGATAAAAGAGATGTGTAATCCATCTCCTGCTACTCAGTGTGTCATTCACTTTGCTCACACACCTTGTGTTGATGCATTGTAGATAATAACCCAAGATCTATGTTGTGTCAGTCATCTGTGGAGAAGAGTTCCTACATTCTGAACTCCCACATCTTCTATTTTTGAGTCAAGCTCTCCCAGGCCAGGGATAAGAGCTGTGAGGTCTTATCCTCACTTCCCATTTCATTTGCTTCACCCTAACTCTCAATGTTAGGGTTAAGAGCTAACTACACCCGGTTCCAGTTGGCTTGTGTTTCACAGCCTAACCTTGTATGAGCCCAATTGATTGCATATAGTGTGTGTGATTGTTTATTGTGCTTGTGTTGTTTGACTGTGCTGTTTAGGATAGCTTGCTCCTTGTGCAAGTTAGATAGAAACCTCAACCTAGGGCCATTGTGGATTACATGATAACTATTAGGCTCGAGTCAGGCTCCCTTCTAGTTTGTCATTTCCCAGTCTCTGGTTAGGTTAGAAGTTCTTTCCCTGTTAAGGGGAACTACGTCGCCCTGATCCTCATACCAGATGAGGTACGTAGGCAGGAGATCGTACGAGATCTCTCCGGGCACCCTTTTCCTTTTTTGTGTGTGTTTGCTTGACAGCTAGCCGGCTCGAGTACCATACTTCCTGTTAGCTTGTTTGTTCAACTTTTTTGTTGCTTTTTGACGACTCAGCGTCCGGTTAACCCCTTTTGTGTGTGTTTGGAGTCCGACATAAGTCCAGCGATTGGCAGTTGGTTTCCTGTGTGTGTTTGTTGGTTCGGAGTCTGATGTAAGTCCAGCGATTAACATTCGGTTTCCATGTTTGCTTGTTTGGGTGGAGTCTGACGTAAGTCCAGCGATTGGCAGTCGGTTTCCTGTGTGGGTTTTGTTTCGGCGTGCGTGAGCCAAACTACGGTAGCTCTGATTCTCATTCCATATGAGATACGTAGGCATAGGATGCGATATCCTAGCGAGCCCGTTCCCCTCTTTTTCCATCTGTGTTTTATTCCAGTGTGCGTGCATTCTTTGAGCAGTGTTTAGCAACCTTTCTTCTATTCTTTTGAGCGTGGATCCCGTCGAGTACGACAGATGCGTAGGGGTGCTAATACCTTCCCTTCGCATAACCGACTCCCGATCCCATCTTTCTCTGGTCGCGAGACCATGTCTTTTCCAGGTTTACTTAGAGCGTTTCCTTTCCCTCTTTTGGGATAAATAACGCACGGTGGCGGCTCTGTTGTTTTGCTTTTTCCCGCCGGTTGTTTTTCGCGGATGCGACACAATGCTGGGAAGACAGTTCAACAGACTGATAAAAAGGATTGATGTGAGATCCAATGTCAAGAACATCGCATCTGACATCAGTAAACCCAACAGTTCTGGCAGAAGAACAAGGTCTAAAGAAAAGCCCAAAGAAGTTTAGTGCTATGAGTGTAATGGGTATGGTCATATTAAAACTGAATGTGGGACCTATCTCAAGAAACAAAAGAGGAGTCTTGCTGCTTCTCGGTCTGATGGAAGTGAAACAGAAGAAGCTGCTAATTATGTGAATGCACTGACAGGAAGATGGGGGTCTGAGGAAGAGTCAATTGATGATGAAAGAACCTTTGAAGAGCTGGCCACTACCTACATAGAGTAGTTCCTCAAAAGTGCAGGAGTATGCAAACAAGTTGAATGCCAGAAGAAAGTGATAGCTCAGCTGGAAAATGAAAAGGAAGAGTATGTGGAAACCATCTCAAAATTGAAGACTGAAGCTGTTTTCTTGAATTCCAAACTAGATGAGATGACTAAGTATGTAAAAATGCTTAACAATGGATCTGCCATCTTAAACAAGATTCTCCAGACTGGCTAAATAACAGGAAACAAATCTGGCATTGGATTCAAGACTGAGTGCAGTTACACTGGTTGCAAACCAAAATCCAAACCTAAGTACAACCATGTTAAAAGCAAACCTGAGATGTCACATCAGATGTCACAACAGCAGAAAGGACAACATCAAAGATGGAGATGTCAATACTGTGGAAAATTTGGCCACCTGAAGCCCTTTTGCTATAAGCTATATGGTTATCCTGGCCCTGTTCAGTCTCAATACCAACCAAGATCCAATCATCACAGGACTGTCAACAAAAAGCAATGGGTTCCTAAGACAAAGGTTATAAGTCTAATAGCTCACACTTCCCTCAGAGTTTCAGCCAAAGAAGATTGGTATTTTGACAGTGGTTGCTCCAGACATATGACTGGGAACAAAAATCTGCTAACTGAACTTCACCCTCATGCCATGAGTTATGTTACCTTTGGTGATGGTGCAAAGGGTGAAATCAAGGGAATGGGTAGGCTGGATTTCCCTGGAGTTCCTGCTCTTGATGATGTCCTACTTGTTAAGGGATTAACTGCAAATCTTATAAGCATCAATCAACTGTGTGATCAAGGTCTGAATGTAAACTTCACCAGAACTGAATGTCAGATTACTAACAAGGAAAATGAAGTAATCATGAAGGGAGTTAGGTCCAAAGAAAATTGCTACATGTGGAGCTCTCAAGAAACTGGATACTCTTCAATGTGTACCTTAGCCAAAGAGGAAGAAGTGAAGATATGGCATCAAAGACTGGGCGACCCTCACCTTAAAGGTATGAAGAGGATCATATCAGTAGAAGTTGTTAGAGGAATTCCAAACTTAAAGATTGATGAGGGAAAAATCTGTGGAGAATGTCAGATTGGAAAACAAACAAGGATGTCACACCAAAAGCTTAGACATGACACCACTACCAAAGTATTGGAACTCCTTCATATGGACTTGATGGGACCCATGCAAGTAAAAAGCCTTGGTGGGAAGAAGTATGCATATGTGGTGGTGGATGATTTCTCCAGATACACCTGGATCAATTTTATAAGAGAGAAATCTGATGTACTTAAAGTCTTTAAGGAGCTTTGTTTGAAACTTCAAAGAGAAAAAGAAAGTCCTGTTATCAAAATTAGAAGTGATCATGGGAAGGAATTTGAGAACAACAAATTTGCTGAATTCTGCTCTTCAGAAGGAATTCATCATGAGTTCTCATCTCCTATCACTCCCCAACAAAATGGTGTGGTGGAAAGAAAAAATAGGACTCTTCAAGAATCAGCCAGAGCTATGATTCATGCTAAAAAATTGCCCTACCATTTTGGGGCTGAAGCCATGAACACAACCTGCTATGTTCACAACAGAGTGACATTAAAGAAAGGGACTCCCACAACCTTATATGAAGTATGGAAAGGAAGAAAACCTACAGTCAAATACTTCCATGTTTTTGGTAGCAAATGCTATATCTTGGCTGATCGTGAGCAAAGAAGAAAGATGGATCCCAAAAGTGATGAGGGAATTTTTCTGGGCTATTCAACAAATAGCAGATCTTACAGGGTCTTTAATTCCAAAACTAATGTATTGATGGAATCCATTAATGTTGTGGTTGATGACCAACAGACTGATGTCACAGATGATGTCGAGACATCTCTGAATGATTCTCCAGCTGACTTCTCAGACAAAAATAAGGAAGGAGAACCTCCTCAAGCTGAACCTGAAGATGACAAAATCAACAAAGGACCCTCTATCAGAATTCAGAAGGATCATCCCAAAGATCTTATCATAGGAGATCCAGATAAAGGAGTAACTACTAGATCAAGGGAAGTGATCTCACATGGCTGCTTTGTGTCAAAGATTGAACCCAGAAATGTCAAGGAAGCCTTGACTGATGAGTTCTAGATCAATGCCATGCAAGAGGAGTTAGGATAGTTCAAGAGGAATGAAGTATGGGAATTGGTTCCTAGACCTGAAGGAGTAAATGTCATAGGTACAAAGTGGGTATATAAGAATAAATCTGATGAACAAGGGGTTGTTACTAAAAACAAAGCTAGATTAGTAGCTCAAGTATATACTCAAGTTGAAGGAGTAGACTTTGATGAAACATTTTCTCCTGTAGCTCGCCTTGAGTCCATTAGATTATTGCTTGGAGTAGCATGTATTCTGAAATTCAAACTGTTTCAAATGGATGTAAAAAGTGCCTTCCTAAATGGCTACTTAAATGAAGAAGTATATGTTGAACAACCCAAAGGATTCACAGATCCAAATCTCCCACAACATGTGTACAGATTGAAGAAAGCTCTTTACAGGTTGAAGCAAGCTCCCAGGGCCTGGTATGAGAGACTTACAGTGTTCCTCACTGACAATGGATACAGGAAATGAGGTATTGACAAAACCCTGTTTGTGAAGAATGAAGGAGGGAAGCTCATGGTGGCACAAATATATGTAGATGATATTGTATTTGGTGGGATGTCAGATCAGATGGTTGAACATTTTCTTAAACAAATGCAGTCTGAGTTTGAGATGAGCCTTGTGAAGCAAGATCAATTGTGTGTCTTCTTGATCAAAGCTGTTAAGCAAGATCAAGATTGTGTCTTCTTGATCAAAGCTGTTAAGCAAGATCAAGAGTGTGTCTTCTTGATTGAAACTGTGAAGTAAGATCAAGAGTGTGTTATTGAAAAGTGTTTTCTTTTCTCAAGGGATTGTTGTTTAAGATCACAGGTGTGATTGTAGGGAAATGAGTGGGTTCTCATATCTAAGAGTGTTTAGGTAGAAATTGCACGGGTAGAGATTAGGTGAGAAAGACGGTAACTTGTTGAAGTGTACGGAGAGTCTTTGAACTGATTCTATTTTAGTGAATTTCCTTCCTGGCTTGGTAGCCCCCAGATGTAGGTGAGTTGGACCAAACTGGGTTAACAATTGCTTGTGTATTTTGCATTACTATTCTCTATCTTCATTCTGTTTGCATTACTCAGATATTAGTGTCGTGACATTACCTTCGACATCTCATATCTGATACCAGAATTTCATGACCTGAGTTTCTATTAAAGAGTCTATCAGCTTACTCTCCATAAGCATATCTGATATCAACCTTCCAAGGGGAATCCAATTCCTCTTCTTATTGCTTCTATCTCCAGTTCCCTTCACCATGTCCCTTAAGTATTGAAAGAGAAGTGAATGGAGGTTCACTTTCTTCTCAGTAGCAATATAGTATAAAGCATATTGCTGGTCACCATTGATGTAGTCTGCAAAATTCGTTGGTTTTCCGTGATGAGTACACCCTAGAAGAAATTTGGCCCAGATTCTCAAATTAGGTTGAAGATCTTTGATGTTGTTGGAGTGAATTCCAGAAGTGAATATCACTTTTGAAATCTCAATCAAATCAAACTTTCTTTCCACCACCTGATAACATCTCTTTCCAGACCCATCATGCCTAATGAGTTTGGAAATTAGTTTTTTAGTGATGACTATCTTCTTTCCCAGAATGAAAGAAGTAAGTTGGAAAATTGAAATCTTAGCATGAGTCCAAAATTCTCTAACTAGATGAAATAAAACATGGCCTTGGAGACGGTAAAAAAACTTTTCCCAGCCTTGAATCTTAACAGCATCCAAAAGATCAAAGCCATTATCCTTCAAATTCTCAAAATCAACCATAAGCTCACATAGAAATTCCAACTCGTTTGTAGAAGTAGTTAATGCCAGTTCAGGTTTATCATAAGGTTCTTCATAGAAAACTTCTTGAGCAGATCCTGAAACAGATTTTGAAGAAACGGTATGGAGGAGATGGGGAGTTTGTTGTTGTTGTGGCGATGAATAAGGACTATGAACAAGTCTTTGAGCAGTTGCATTAAGTTGTTGTTAAGCTTGTTCTTGAGATTATGCCATTGTTGAAGAGGAACAAAGGTTTTGGTTGTAGAGATTTTTTAGGTTGAAAGAGAGAAAGTGTAGGAAGTGAATGTAGAGAAAGTGTGTAAAGTGAGTGAAGTGAGTTTATATAAGGGTTTTGCAATCATGAATAAAATCTTGAGTAGTGCAAAAAATATGATAAGGGGTAAAGCGTGAAGATTTTACCTAATCCCAAGAAATTTATTCACCTAATGTGTCACTCAATTGTTTATGAGTAGTTCAGTTTTCTAAGACAACTATCTTTAAAACTATTCCACTAACCAAGATTGATTGACAACTATTTAATGCAATAATTGTTTAGTATCCAAAAGATAGAACATTTAACCAAACAAGTTCTAGCTCGATACTTCTGAACTTATTAACCAAACAGGTTCTAGCTGGATACTTCTGAACTTACGAAACCTCCTCACTTCAAAAGACTCAAATTTTCAAAGTAAAAATATCTCAGAGTCTCATTTATCCATTATGAGAAATTAAAAATTCTGACATAATCATCTTTTTCATTATGGACATAAATCCACTTTTAAATTCTTCAGAATGAAAATAAATCTATCTTCAACAATGGGTTTTGTAAAGATATCAGCCCATTGATGGTTTGTATCAATAAAGTTTAAGTTTAAAATCACCTTCTGAACATAGTCACGTAGAAAGTGATGTTTTATCTCAATATGTTTTATCTTAGATAAACAAGTAAAAGAAGTATTATCACAGAGAATAGGAATGTTACTCTCATATATCTGTAAATCTTCTAGCTAACTTTTCATCTAGAGCATCTGAGTGCTACATCCAGAAGCTGCAATGTGTTTAGCTTAAGGAGTTGATTGTCTCTTGCTGAGAAACTGACAACTTCTAGAAGTGCTTTTCCTTTCAAGTCTATCTCCAACATAATCAGTATCATAATAACCTACTAACTTGTAATGTTTTGATTTTATATAAAACAAGCCCAGGTTAATTGTACCTTTCAGATACCTGAAGATCCTCTTAACAGATGTTAAGTGGGACTCTCTAGGATCTGATTGGAAGCGAGCACATAAACAAACACTAAATAAAATGTCAGGTCTAGAAGCAGCTAAGCATAAGAGATAACCAATCATACCTCTGTATACCTTCTTTTCTTCCTTTGCATTTACCTCATCCTTCTCAAGGATACATGTAGGGTGCATATGAGTCTTTAATATCTTGCATTCTGACATGTCAAACTTCTTCAGAAGTTCTTTAGTGTATTTAGTCTGATGGATGTATGTTGCTTCTGGAATTTGATTAATCTGAATTCCCAGAAAGAACTTGAGTTCTCCCATCAGGCTCATCTCAAATTCTTCCTACATAGACTTAGCAAATTCCTTGCATAAAGCAGCATTAGCAAAACCAAATATGATATCATCCATATAGATTTTAACAACAAGGATATCATTTTTTAATGTTTTACAGAACAAAGTTGTATCAACCTTCCCTCTCGTGAAATCATTTTCTAAAAGAAAGTTGTTTAGTCTTTCATACCATGCTTGTTTCAGACCATGCAATGATTTTTTAAGTTTGAAAACAAAATTTGGGTTTTTATGATTTTCAAAACCAGGAGGTTGGTGTACATACACTTCTTCAGTTATG
The DNA here is from genome assembly GCF_024323335.1 of Lathyrus oleraceus. Taxonomy (NCBI): domain Eukaryota; kingdom Viridiplantae; phylum Streptophyta; class Magnoliopsida; order Fabales; family Fabaceae; genus Lathyrus; species Lathyrus oleraceus. The sequence continues at coordinate 507,525,288 of NC_066581.1, forward strand.
TAACCATTCAGAAATTCACTCTTAACATCCATCTGATACAAGATGATGCTATGATTAACAACAAAGAAAATTAAGAGACGAATAAACTCTAGTCTAACGAATCGTGCAAAGGTTTACGTATAGCCAATCCCCTCTTGCTGACTATAGCCTTGTTCAACCAATATGGCCTTGTTTCTTACTAACTCTCCTTGTTCGTTAAACTTGTTTCTAAAGACCCACTTTGTACTAATGACATGAGTTCCTTTTGGTCTTGGCACAAGATCCCACACGTCATTTTTGGAGAATTGATTGAGTTCTTCTTGCATATCCAGAATCCATTGTGTGTCCAGAAGCGCTTCATCAACGAATGTAGGCTCTACCAGGGACATCAAATCCATAAGCGTCTCTTCAGAAGGTTTGAATGAGGATCTGGTTCTGACTAGTTCATATTTATCACCCATAATAAATTCTTTAAAGTATGAAGATCTTTGTCTTTGCTTCTTCAGAGGAGTCTCAACTTCAACAGCTCTGGGTTGAGTAGCTTTAGAGTCTTTTACCTCAACATCTTTTGCTTATGAAGTTTTACCTTTAGGGTCTGAATAAGTAATATTCAGATTTGCAAACTTCTCAATTAGCTTCTGTAGCGGGGTATTCATTACCATTAGAGATATTCACTAAATCTAAGGTAAATCATACAAGTCGAGTCGCCACCGCACTTCTATTTATCCAAGGGAATGGTTAGAAAGCCAACAAAAACCTAAAAGTTTTATCGAATCAAAAACTAGTAAAAGAGAGTCAGAGATCTGGGTAAGGGGGTTGGTTATGCAATGGGAAGGTGTTAGGCACCCAAAACATCCTAGGTACTCCTAGGGAGCCCTTTTCATACTTGTTGTAAAGTTGTTGTTTTTGTGAAAAATTTGTTTGTGCAAACATGATTGAAGAGATGAGAAGAGAATATACAAGTTTATTTACATTTTGTGTTTGGATGGATAAACCCATTGCCTACGTACCATCTTAAAAAAGATTAGGATCAAAACCTCGTAGTTCGGGGTAAAAATCTCAAAATGAGTTGGTGAATTGATTGGTCCAAAAGCCTTAAGGTCTTTTGTTATCCAAGGGAGAAAACTCAACCAACAACCATAAATCCACCATGTGAGGATAACTTCAACATGCTAGTGAGGGGTTAACCCTATAATAAGCATGGAAGACTCATGGTCCATCACTAAGGATATAGGTGAGTATTACATCTACCTCAAGGATAACTCAAACCTAATAGCTAAAGGTTATGAAAAAATTTGATTAAGAAGGTGGCCATTGAAACCACAAAAGCATTTGAATGGGTTATATTTACCAATGAAAAGTATGTACAAATTTGGTCAAAGTTGACTTAGAAGTTCAATTCAAAATAAGTGTTATGAAAAGAAAGTTTGAAAATCAAAAGCATAAGGCTTAGGTTTCTAATGTTTGAAAACAAATGTTAAATGTTTGCACAAAGAAAAGTTTTGGCTTGGGTTAGAGTGGAGAGAAGAAGAAGAAGGGCTAAGATCCTAAGCATACAAGAGGTGAGGGATAAGGAATAAAACCACAAAAAGGAGTTCCTCTCTTGAGATCATATGGATGATCCAAGTAGCTCCCATCCTTTGGAATATGCAAGCAAAATAATAGTAAGCTCAAGCAATCAACATAGTCAAACAAGCTTCTTAGAAGATTCCCAATGCATCTTGTCTCTTTCACTTTTGGATGAACATGGAAATGGTTCTTCAATTTGATCCCTCATAGGATTCCCTAGCACAAAAGCACACACATCAAAGAGTTTTATGAAGCAAATCAAGAATGGACAAGAGTGAGTTTAGAGGTTTGGTCCTTCTAATCCATCTTCAACATTAAGGTCCTTTTACTCCAATTTTACATAGGGAATGTCCTAGAAACTAATTCCATTTGTCCATTTCTTTGCATTTGGTCCACAACAATCACAACAAAACATAAGCACAATGATATATACACAATTATGTGCTCAAGTGAGCAAAAGGCAAATTGTATTAACATAAACATGTGCTCAAATGAGCAAAGGAAAAAGCAAATGAATAATATGTGCAAGAATAGTAAATTGCATAAAAGTAAAGAGCAAAAAATAAATGTTAATTGTTAATGGTTAGTGTTAGTAGTTAGTGTGCCATAAGGAAAATTTAGCGCTATGTTAAATTATCAACCTTCAACTCATTGATCAAAAAAAGAAAAAGAAGGAGAAGAAGAAAGAGATGAATAATGGAAAGGGAATGGAAAGATTAAAATGCATAAGGTGAAATAAAATGTACCAATCCATGTATATTGACCAAGTGACATTGAAAGTCAAAGTCAAGCAATGAGAAACCAGAAATGGGATGAAGATTGGAGATCAAACAATAAGCATAATATTTTGGCATTTTTAATATTAAAATAAACTTGAATTAAAAATAAAAGAAAGGTCAAACTTCAAAATCACTTCAAATCAACCTTGAAAGGTCCAAGTGATTTATCCCAAGTTCAACAAGGTCAAACAAGGTTTGACAAAAAATTTCAGCATTTTTAAAAGTCAGAAACTATTTTTAATCAATTAAAAATGAATAAAAATAACCTAATTGAACTAAAATCTCAAATAAATCTCAAATCAATTAAAAAAATTGATGAGAATATTTTTCATAGATCCATCATCATTCAAATAGGTTAGGAAATTTTTTTTGTATTTTTTGAATATCAAAAACTATTTAAAATGAATTAAAAATAACCAGAAAAGAGAAAATTCACAAAAAATATCAAATGACAAAATAAAAAATATTAAAAATCAAAATTAGAAACTAGAAATTATTTGGAGAAGAATGCAATTGGTCCCATATTTTTTGGATAAAAAATAAAGAAGATATGAATTTTTGAAAAAAATGGAAATAAAAGAAATTAAATGGAAATTCAGAAAATCAGGAAAAAGGAGAGGCGTTGGATCCAGTTCATTAATTGACCTGGCAGATCTAATGGATCTTAAACGCGCGCTCACCATGGTCCTCAGTCAAACGCATCACATGGACACTTAATAAAAGTCATAAGATCAAACGGTTGTGATATAAACTGGAGAAAGCATCCAACGGTCCAGGATCAATCTGACAATGGGACGGTGGCCAGCGCCACCGTCTTCTTCGGTGAGTACATGAACTCCAGCCAGATTTGAGCTTGCTTCCTTGCTTCCTTTGGCCAAACAGAAGATCAATGGAGTATGAGAGAGAGGCTAGGAACTTTAGATCTAGAAATTCAACCTGATTTAGTTGAATTTCAGATCTGAGAAATTGAAGAAAATTGAAATAGTTTATTTAGGTGTGGCTCGGTTTTGATTTTGTGCAGCACTTCAGGTTGATTCATGGATGATATTTGAATGGAATGAAGCTCTTATTTATAGATGGAGAGGCAAGGCAAGTGTGATTCAATCCGTGTGCATGGAATTGGATATTCATTGCATGGGCTTGCATGATCATGCAAAAGGCCCAAATTCAATGCCAAATACAATTTGAGACATAATTGAGCTGAAATGGACGTGTAATTGGCAATGCACAAGCTTTATAATGAGTTTCAACATGTTATGCATAACCATGCCTAAAACTTCTCCTCTTCGAAAATGTCATTTGCCAAATCCAAACATGATCATGTGAATAATGGTTGGAAAGGTCTTGATGTAAGGAACAAATGTTATTTTGGGCAAAAATCCATTTGGAGTGTGGAAATTAGTGAATTTTGGATTTAAAGTGTAAGGTGCAAATCATGTAAAGGCAAAGTTTCCAAATTTGGCCAATGCTCAAGCCCCTCTGTTTTGATGATGCAATCCTTAAATGGAAAAACCTCCAACATAAAAGTTGTAGATCTTTTCAAGACAATCAAAATGGACTTAAATTTTGCATCATTTTGATCTTTTATGAAAGAGTTATGGGCACTTGAAGTTAGACTTTTTTGACTTTCAATGCATTTGGTCCAAAGTGACCTATAATGTTTTGCATTATCACATGTATTTCCTTTGAGATTTTGAAATTTTGTTCAACATAACATTTGAATTAGACATCTTAATATTTCCAATGCATTTTATCCCACCTCAAAAGCATAAAAAATGAATGAGGTATGTCCTTGGGGAGTTGACCCAAAATTAGGGTTTCAGTCAAAATGACCTATAATGTATTGGAATGGGAGATGACCTTCCAAGCTTCAAATAAATTTTTGATGAACATGAAAGTTGTTCATATTGTACCTAAGAAGATGTTTTCTTTTGGGATCATCTCCATTTGACCAACACATAAAAAGTTAGGTCTCAATGCACTTCAAAATAGTCAGATGAATTGACTGATCGACTTCTCAAGTCCATGACTCATGTCTTGACGAATTGATGATTGAGGACACTCAAATAAGTTCAAATATGCATGAAATGATGAGTTAAAGAACTTCCCTTGATTGTATTTGATCATGGGTTGAGGTTTCTTCAAGAGCAAGTCATTGTGGATGATCAGATGAACTAGGGTTTCCTTGGGAAACAAACCCCAAACCCTTTGACTTAATTTGATCAAAATGATGAATTGAGATGCTAGGGAGGCATATTTGATGGATGAGAGCTTTGGGAATCATTACCATGCTTGCTATCATCTTCACTTGGCCATATCTCTGCACAAAGTATCTCCTTGAAGCTCTTGACCTTGTGATTGCTCAAGCTACAAACAAAAGATGTTAGTGACATATTTTTGTGCTTTTGGTTAGTAAACAAAATAAGAAAAGCAATGATATACAATCCAAGCATGCTTGGTGATCTCAAACCACTCACAAGAAGAGACCCCACCCAAAGGTAAGGAGCCAAGATGCTTATGATCCTTGAGGCAATGCAAATGCAATGTTATGATGCCATGAGGGATCTTAGGGACAAAATTGGGGTCTTACAGATGCCCCTATTTAAGGTCATTCGAGCCGGAGAAGTGAAAGTTAAAATCTTCGTCTCGACGGGGTAGAATGGGCTTATATAATAACAAAGAGACGAATTTTGGTCCCTAAGAGACCTCATGATGTGAATGTATGTATGCAAACGGTAATACTCTATGGGGAGATGAGTCCGCAAAGGCAAAGATCAGGAGGAATTTGATAAACTTTATGAGTGATCCACTCCATGAGACAGAAAATCTACCGGGGAGTAAAGGGATAAGAACGCGTGAGCAGGTCACGACTTGAAACTTGCTGAGAGGCACGAAAGAAATCCAGTGAAACACATCATTGGAAAGACTCGAGTTGACTCAAAGATGCACGTATTGGGGAATATGCCAATACAGCAAAAATTATCTGTAACGGATACTTCGGATGAAAATCCGGACTCGGGTGGGGAAATAACAAATGAGGTATTACCGGTTACTGGGTAATAAGCTCAAAGAGACATGCGATCTGAACACCGGTATAAGGGTGAGAGATAACATGCTCCGGGAGAATGAATATCTAAGACCAGTACAAGGGTGAGAGATATTAAACATCTGAAAATCATCTAAGGAAGACCTAAAAAGGTAAACTTCGGCTCAGGAAGATCTGACTCCGCAAGGGGACACAAGGTCATAATAGGGAGCAGAAGGAAGGAACACCAGGGATGCCGGTTACTGGGCATATAATAGGTGACCAACCAAGACGTGAATCGGGGAATATTCCCAAGACACTCATCATCCAAGAGAGGGCTAAAAGCAAACTCGATTAAGGGATGGACATTCGACTCCAACAAGGGATACGAATCTTACTCAACTGGGGAAGAACAAAAGGCTTCAACCAAAGAGTGCATGAGATATATTATCTATTACCGTCAGAACGTAGATAATATACTCGCATGGAAGATTATCCACAACCGGTTACTGGGTTAATAAAGGATAAATCGACCGACAAAGAAAGGCATCGGGATACCAAAACTAGGTATATAATGATGACCAATCAAGGAGAGCAACAATCATTACTGGCAATCGGTATATGAAAGATGACTTGTCGGGGGATAAACTGCCTGATCAGAGCAATTGTCCAAGAGATATACCACCAGGGGTGAAGGACTTATCAATACCGAATATTGGATAATGATAACCGTCAAGGAGGGGATTACATCTACCGAATACTGGGTAGAAGACCACAGAAAGGTAACCGTCATCGATTAGGATGAACAAAAGGTTAACTCTGCACGGGGATGAAATAGGGTTTACAACTACCGGTATAAGGGTAGAAAACCACAGACTCCACCGGGGATAAGATGAATGATTATTGATTATTGAGCAATTATTCATTTATACCACAGGGAAGCGTAGGAAACAATCACAAGAAGCCAATCTAGGATCAGACTAAAGAGGCAAGCTGAATCAAGACTCGTCCCAGTGAGGATATAACTCAATGGGGACTCTCATCCCAATATATGTGTTGGGAGGAAACATAAATAATAATCATCCACGAGGATATAACTCGGTGGGGAATATAAGGAAAGATAAACACTTTCTGCCTAAGGGGCTGACTCTATATGGGGAGTTCAGACACCGACATCTGCTTGGGGAAATGTATTACCGACTAGCAGTGGATAACAAACAAGGATATATGGCAAAGAATGCAACATGAATATCTGAATGTCTGAAAATTATGCACACATGCGTAGTTTATGTATGATGAATGCTGACAAACAGGCATTTCTAACACCAACAAGTCTAGCGAATAAGTACAAACATCCGGTACTACATCTCGAGAGAGAAATCCAGGATAACAAAGATCTCCGCAGGGGATGAGCGGCAGTCATTCCAACTGGGGCACAGTCATTTTCACAGATGAACTCCGACGTAGGAGCAACTCTACTGGGGGGAGTTATCCAAAGCGGACTCTGTGGAGAATAACCATCAAATCAGAAGTCTCCAAGGGCCAATCAAATACTGTCTCAAATAGTGAGATCACGTATGCTAAGGAAACAAAGATGAATAATCTTTACCAAACATTATGCTTGAGAAAAAAACGCCATGAGCACGCCAGGAGTATGAACAAACGTCTACCCTGCTGGGGATCATACCATCTTTGGGAGAGCACTGTAGGCATTCCCAGTATCCCTATGTCATTGTGAATGTTCACTTTGTTTAAAAACAAGTTATGAAAAGTTTGATTATTTAAAACAATGATATATTTTTTCAATTAAATCATGCAAAACATTTGTTGAATAGAAACAAATAAGAGTGCAAATAATTGGATAAATGCTCAAATTTATTTGATGGAATGGTAATCTGCGAATGGCAAGACTCCATAGATCTTTACAAATTTGAGATTGGTGATGTATATTGGAAAAGGGCTACATTGGACATAATGACCCTTTCTCCACCAATTCTGAATCCGATGTATTTGAGGCTTTGGTTGATGACGAATGAGCAAGAATCTCTGACGAATAATAGTTGTAGAACAACGTCTTGTCAGGATGCAGTTACTTGCCAAATCCCTATTTTTGCCTAGATTGCCCCAGGGTGAGGTACTCAATCTAGCGGGATACATATATTCATTTTTTTATGTCTCTAACTTTTGCCTGGATCGCCCTTTCGGGTTTTCAATCCACCGAGACGCTCATTTTTGCCTAAGCTGCCCTTTCGGGTTTTCAACTTAGTGAGCTATTCTGTTTTTATTTTTTAGGCGAAGTATTTCTTGACTGCATCTGAATTCATAGGACGAGTGAAATCCTCCCCATCCATAGTTGTGAGTATCAAAGCACCACCTGAAAAGGCTCTCTTAACAACATATGGACCTTCATAGTTTGGAGTCCACTTGCCCCTGGAATCGGGCGCGAAAGACAAGACTTTCTTGAGCACAAGGTCACCTTCTCGGAACACACGAGGCTTGACCTTCTTATCAAAGGCTTTCTTCATTCTTTGCTGATATAATTGACTGTGGCACATGGCGGTCAATCTCTTTTCTTCTATCAAATTCAGTTGGTCATAACGAGTCTGAACCCATTCAGCATCAGTCAACTTGGCTTCCATCAAGACTCTCATTGATGGGATCTCCACCTCTACTGGGAGCACAACCTCCATGCCATAAACAAGAGAGAAAGGGGTTGCCCCTGTTGAAGTGCGAACAGATGTACGATATCCATGTAAAGCAAACGGCAACATCTCATGCCAATCTTTATACGTGACGACCATCTTCTGGATAATTTTCTTGATATTCTTATTAGCAGCTTCAACAGCCCCGTTCATTTTGGGTCTATAAGGAGAAGAATTATGATGTGAAATCTTGAATTCACTACACATCTCTTTCATCATTTTGTTGTTCAAGTTAGATCCATTATCAGTAATTATCTTATCTCGCACACCATATCGGCATATGAGTTGATTCTTGATAAACTTCACAACCACCTGCCTGGTCACATTCGCATATGACGCCGCTTCTACCCACTTGGTGAAGTAATCAATTGCTACGAGAATAAATCTGTGTCCATTGGACGCTTTCGGCTCTATCATGCCAATCATGTCGATTCCCCACATGGATAAGGGCCATGCTGACGAAATTACATTCAGAAGTGTCGGGGGAATATGAATCTTATCCGCATAAATCTGACACTTATGGCATTTCTTCACGTATTTGCAGCAGTCAAACTCCATTGTCAGCCAGTAGTAGCCTGCTCTCAATATCTTTCTAGCCATGGCATGTCCATTGGAATGAGTACCAAATGAACCCTCATGAACCTCAGTCATTAACAGGTCTGCTTCGTGTCTATCCACGCATCTGAGCAGAACCATGTAAAAATTTCTCTTGTAAAGCACATCACCATTGAGGTAGAAACTTTCTGATAATCTCCTCAGAGTCTTCCTATCTTTCACAGATGCCCCAGACGGGTAGATCTGACTTTGAAGGAAACACTTGATGTCATAGTACCATGGCTTATCATCTTCCACTTCCTCTACTGCAAACACATGAGCTGGTCTGTCCAAGCGCATCACAGTTATGTTGGGAACTTCATTCCAAAGTCTTACCACAATCATTGAAGCAAGTGTAGCGAGAGCGTCTGCCATCCGATTCTCATCTCGAGGAATATGATGGAAGTCAACCTCAGTAAAGAATGTTGAAATTCTCCTCGCATAATCCCTATATGGAATGAAGCCAGGCTGATTCGTTTCCCATTCACCCTTAATCTGATTCACCACGAGGGCCGAATCACCATAAACATCAAGATGCTTGATCCTAAGATCAATGCACTCCTCCAATCCCATAATACAGGCCTCATACTCAGCCATATTATTCGTGCATTTGAAAGTTAGCCTTGCTGTAAAAGGAAAATGTGTGCCCTGAGGAGTAATAATCACCGCCCCAATACCATTTCCATATTGATTTACAGCGCCATCAAATACCATGCTCCAACGGGAACCAGGCTCTGGCCCTTCATCGAGCGTAGGCTCATCACAATCTTTCATCTTCAAATACAGAATCTCCTCATCTGGGAAGTCATACCGAACTGACTAATAATCCTCAATTGGTTGATGTGCCAAATGGTCAGCCAAGATACTACCTTTAATAGCTTTCTAAGCTTGATACTCGATGTCATACTCAGATAACAAAATCTGCCAACGGGAAATCCTCCCTGTTAAAGCAGGCTTCTCGAAGATATACTTGATAGGATCCATTCTGGATATCAACCAAGTTGTATGATTTAACATATACTGGCGTAAGCGCTTAGCAGCCCAAGCCAAAGCACAACATGTTTTCTCAAGCATTGAGTATCGAGACTCACAATCAGTGAACTTCTTGCTCAAGTGGTAGATATCATATTCTTTCTTTCCTAATTCGTCCTGCTGACCGAGAACACAACCCATCGAGTCTTCAAGAATGGTTAGATACATAATCAATGGTCTTCCTTCCACGGGCGGAGACAGAATCGGAGGCTCAGACAAATACTCTTTAATACTGTCAAAAGCTTTCTGGCAATCTTCGGTCCAATCAAGGGACTGATCTTTTCGGAGGAGCTTGAATATCGACGCACATGTGGCAGTCATGTGGGATATGAATCTGGAAATGTAATTCAAGCGGCCAAGAAAACCTCGGACTTGCTTCTCAGTTTTGGGCGCAGGCATCTCTTGTATTGCTTTGACCTTGGCAGGATCAACTTCAATACCTCTTTCACTGACAATAAAGCCCAATAACTTGCCGGAACGGACTCCAAATGTACACTTGTTCGGATTCAGGCGAAGCTTGTACTTCCTCAAATGCTGAAAAAGCTTCAACAAGTGCTCTACATGTTCAACTTCCGTTCTTGACTTCGTAATCATATCATCAACATACACCTCAATCTCCTTGTGCATCATATCATGAAACAAGGTAGTCATAGCTCGTTGATACGTGGCTCCGGCGTTCTTCAAACCGAAGGGCATCACTCGATAACAGAATGTTCCCCAAGGTGTGATGAATGTTGCCTTCTCCATATCCTCGGGTGCCATCTTAATCTGATTATATCCGGAAAATCCATCCATAAATGAAAAGACGTTGAATTTAGCCATATTATCTACCAACATATCAATATGTGGTAGAGGAAAATCATCTTTCGGGCTAGCCTTATTCAAGTCTCTATAGTCCACACACATTCGGACTTTTCCATCTTTCTTAGGCACGGGCACAATATTGGCCACCCACTGAGGATATGTAGAAGTCACCAGAAACCCCGCATCAATTTTCTTCTGAACTTCTTCTTTGATCTTCACTGCCATATCAGGATGAGTTCTTCTGAGCTTCTGCTTCACATGCATGCACTCAGGCTTCAAAGGTAGGAAATGTTGCACAATATCAGTATCTAGTCCAGGCATGTCTTCATATGACCAGGCAAAGACGTCAACATATTCTCGTAGCAACTCAATCAACCCCTTCTTAACAGACTCCTCCAAGAGTGCCCCAATCTTCACTTCTCAGACACAATCCTCAGACCCCAAATTGACTGTTTCCAGATTCTCAAGATGCGGCTGAATGATCTTCTCTTCATGCTCAAGTAGACGGGTAATCTCGTCAGGAATCTCTTCAACATCATCTTCTTCCGCCTCAAATACAGGGAATTCAAAGTTGGGAGATGGTGTTGGATCATTATGTTCAATGGGTTTGATTAACCTGCATAGTGATTTTGGATATAAAGAGCTTTAGAATTCAAACAAGGCAAATCATCATGCAGATGAAAAGATTGATTTTATTCTATTTTTTAGGGTTTTATGTGATCACCAATTTCATGCAAAAGCGAAAAGGGAAAATAGTTGGAAAAACAAACATTTAACATGAATCTACTGAATGAAAATATCATTGTATTTATGCGCCAACAATGTCATCACTTCTCCTTTTGGCATGAGAGAAGGGTTTTTAAACACAATGAACATTACTTTGACTTATGGATAACTGTTGGAATATCCACAGCGACCCAATTATTGCAGATCCCCCCAGGGATGACGAAGTTGCCAGAATCCTCTTCGTCCTCTTCCAAAATGGCAGCAGCCTTCTCGTCTTGACTGGTGTGGATGAAACCTCCACTCTTGAACAGCCCTTGCGTATTGGAAACCCCAGAAGAATAACCTATGCCAGCCCGGGACTTGTTGTCTTTTAACTCAATCATTTGCCCTAAACCAGCAGTTGCGCCATGCTCAATGGCCAACTTTGCATCTTTGTAGGAAGCAAATGAAGAAGTTCCCTTCTTAATAGGCTCAACAATAGATAAAGCTTGGAACGAAGTTCCAACTGAAGGTGAGAAAAACAAGAAACGGGGGTTTGAATTGTTTTGGAAAATAAGCGCTTTTTCAGAAAAAGACCACACAAGGAATTTATACTGGTTCGCTTATAAAACAAAGCTACTCTAGTCCACCCGGCCAAGGTGATTTCGCCTTCAACAAGGACTTAATCCACTAATCTTGAAAGATTATTACAACCAACGTCTAAGAGAAAGATCTCTTAGTCCTCTCAAGTATACAGACTGCGCAGAGTCACTTGAGGAATTAAAACAATGTGAAGTAAATACAGAATTTGTAATCTAGAGTGCTTCTAGGATAAAGCAAATATTACAACAGTAAGAACAAAAGAATGTTTCACGTTCTAAGCAAAAGCTTCGTGAAAGATTGAGAGAGAGAGAAAAAGGTTTATGTGCGTTCGTGTTTCTCTCAATGTTGTTTGCTGTCCTTTATATAGAGGTGAAAGGATCGTTGAATTTGATGGCAGATATTTTGTCTTGAATAGAAATTAATGCCATAACTACTGTTGTTTCTTGCCAAAACAACTTTGTCTGCCTGAATAACTTCTTTCCAATAATAGATTCTTTCCATTTGAATTTGAAGTTGCCGTTACTCATTCTGAATAAGGAAGTCCATTATTAGAGTCTGTGTTGCTTTGTTAATCCGAGATTCTTAGAGAGGTGACTTTAGAGCTTCTGATAGTCTGATATCCCGTTGCTCAGAGTCAGAACTTCTAGAGCGCGCTTCTTCTTCAGATGCTTCTGATATTCTGATCCGTTGTTGCTTAGACTCAGAACTTCTAGAGCGCATTTCCACTTCAGATACTTCTTATATTCTGATAATTTGTATCTGATTTTATTCTGTATCTGATGACGTAATCAGATTCCTTTCTTCTTGTCTTAGAATCCTGCACACTTAGAAACTTTTCGTTAGAGTGCCATTTTTGGTTTCATCCTTTGTTATCATCAAAATCCTGGAATCTGTTGTAGAACAATTTTTGTTCTTACAATCTCCCCCTTTTTGATGATGACAAAACAAACTCAAATGACAGATGAAACATTAAAAAGGAGTTTATCAGATCAGATAGAAATGAGCTCCCCCTGAGATAGGCTAGGGAGTTCAGAAGTTCTTACCAGAGCTTCCCAGAAATGAAGTTCCTTGATACCTTCTGCAATTTTCTTAAGTCCAGAGTTAGATGAATTTATTTTAGATAATAGTATGTTTGCAGAGTGCTTAAGGTATTAGGCAATTTTTTCATTAGAGCAATTTGATTTCTCCCCCTTTTTGTCAGAATCAAAAAGACTTAAGCAAAATAAAAAGCAGAAAGATATATATAGATAAGGGAGACAGAACATCAGAGATAATGATAAGAGAAAAACATCAGAACAAAGATAAGCAAAGCAACAAGAAAAGAGTCCTAAGTGCCTAAGGGTTGGGAGGAGGAGGCATTCTTTGAAGCAGTTGAGTCAGCAGGTTCTGGATGTTGGCGTTGACAGTGTCCTGTTGATCCAATCTGGCTCGGACTTCCTTCTGCTCTTTCTGGAGTTCTTCAAGCGTCTTGAGAACCAGAGGGACACAAGTAGAGGACTCCCCCTGAGTCAGAGCATTCTATGCTTTAGCAGCGGCTTTAGCTTCAGCTTCAGCAGCAGCAGCAGCATCGGCTAGTGCTTTGGCTTCAGCTTCCTTTATCCTCAGAAGTTCTTCTTGTCTGGCTTTTTCTTCTTCTTCCCTTCTGGCCCGTTCCTCAGCTTCTCTGGCCAAGCGCTTCTGTAGTCTTGCCTCAGCGTCTCTGATGAAGTCGTTTCTGACTTGCTCAGAGATGTGCTTCAGTTTAAAGGCCTCAGAAGTCATCCAGCCAATGACCCTGTTCCAGTGTGTCCTAACAGAGTCAGGATCATCACTGATGCCAGAGTTGATGGTCAGAGACTTGACCTTTTCAACTGATGCTCCTGCAAACAGCAAAATTGCTTCCTCTAGGGTTGGCAGGGAATGGTCAGGTTCAGATGGTTGAGGTGGAGAGTTTGGAGGGTTTAGATTGAGAGTTGGAGGTTCAGCGGAAGTGTTTGGAGGGGTGATGTCAGAGGTGTGGAGGTCAGAGGGTTGACTTTCAGAAGTGGTGATGGTTGGTTATTCTGTGGGTGGTGAAGTTACTTCAGGTTCAGGTGAAGGTTGTTGTGGTTGTTGTGAGTTATGATTTAGAGTTTGAAGTTGGGCTAGAGTGGGAGAAGCGGGGTCAGAGGGTTCTGGGTCAGAGGAAATGACGAAATAGGGAGGTGATTCTAGAGCTGAGGATGAGGAAGTGGTTTGATTTAATTGTTCAGCTTCGGATAGGGGTAAGGAGGTATTGGCAAGGTTGAATTTTGGTAAGGGTTGAGAGGTTCTGGTGGTGGAAGGAGGTGTTTCAGAGGTGGTGTAGACAGGTGTAGGTAGAGGAGTAGAAGAAACAAAGTGCTGTACAGATGGAGCAGTAGAGGCAGACTTACCAGAAGATTCTTGCAGAGGCGCTGGAGGTCTTGATTCAGAAGATTCTCCTAGCTTTGCTCTCTTCGCCTTTGAAGACTTCTCGGATGGACCTCTTTTGAACTTCACAAAGTCTGGGGCTAAATCTGGCAGATCGTCTAATCTGAAGTCTGAGATGTCCACTCCTTCATCCTTCAGACGTTGGAGATAGTGGAGGATTGCCTCTTTGGGTTCACTCTTGTAGAACCTTGCGAGACCATTTGGCATATCCCTCTGATCTTTTAAGGCTTCCCAAGAAGTGTCCAGAGTAGGTTTGACGTGAATCTTCTCTAGAATTCCCATGCTCTTCAGATTTCTGGAGTTCAGAGGCCTTTCAGTATCTATTGCCATATCGTCCATGAGTTTATGTTTTTCCTGATGATCTACGAGCCCATTTTCTATCAGTATATCTGATAGAAGTCTTCCCAGAGGGATGTAGGTTCTGGGTTTCATGTTGTTCTTGGTCTCCCGTACGGAGTCTCTGAGGTATTTGAAAAGGAGGGCTGGGAGGCACAGCTTCAGACCCTTATGAATACAGTACAGAATACACTTCTGATCCGTATTGATGTAATCTGATAAGTTGGATGCTGGGCGATGATGAATAGTTCCCAGAATGATTTTGAGCCATACTCGAAGATTCTGATGTAGTTCTTTGTTCTTTGAGGGATTGCCTTTTGTGTTGAGTTTGAAGATGGTGGGGTTGATTTCATGAGCAATGTACTTTGCCCTAGGGTTGATGTTGTAAATCCTTCTTCCTCCAGCTTTCTCCATGTTCAGCAATGAGGCTATTGATTTCTCAGTAATCATGATTTTTACCCCCAAAACGTAGGAGACGATGAAATGGTCGTCAGCGTCAGCAAACCTCCAGAATTCCTTGATGAGGTTTGGGTAAATAGGACCATAAAGGCGTTGAAAGTATTTTTCCCATCCTTGTTGACGGAGTTCTTCAGTTAGGTCTACTCCATTCCTCTTCATGTTGTTGAAATCAACCAGTGATTCACACAAAACGTCCAGTTTCTCGAAAGGAGTTGCAAGATTGATATGAGGCTCACGGTCAAGAATATGAGGCTCCTTGTATACTGGTGTAATAGTTACGCCTGTAACTGTTGGAGTAGGAATGCTTGTGCTTTGAGTTGCGTTGCTGGATTCCATTTGTTGAGAGTAGTTGAACACGGATTGTTGCTGAGAGTCCATTGTTGATGAAGAACAAGATGAAGATGAACTGCTTGCAGAAATGCCTGAGAGAGCTGGTTTGAGAAAGTGAATGAGAGTGAAGTGTGTGTATAATGTGAGAGTTGTGTTTATATACTAAAAAGAAATGCATGCAAAACGACACAAACAATCAGAGTTTAGCACAAAAACCAAGTTAGCACGCTTAGAGGGATAAATGATTATGGCTCATTAATGAATGTCTAATCCCAACAGTATGCACACTGCTCGAGGAGATCTCAAACGTCTGCCCTTTGAATTTTTCTGGACAGCTGTCTAGAAGTTCCAAGGTTAGACGCAATTCACTCCACGTGTTGATGTATCTGATCTTCAGGAATACCAAAGGATTGGTTCCTGGAGATTTCTAACTCAGATATCTTCTTAACTTGGTAGAAGTATCAGAGTCAGAGGCAGAAGCTCATTTGTTTTTGTCAGAGTCTCATTTTACATCTTCAGAGGCACAATTTATTCAGGGCAATTTTGAATGTTCAGATTCTCTAAGATAAAAAGAAATCTATCTTCAGCTAAAGGCTTAGTAAATATATCTGCCCATTGATGATTTGTATCAATGAACTTCAATGTTACTATCCCTTTCTGAACATAGTCTCTGATAAAATGATATTTTATTTCAATGTGCTTATCTCTGGAGTGTAAAATGGGATTCTTACTTAAACAAATGGCAACAGTATTATCACAAAAGATAGGAATGTTACTCTCGAAGATTTGCAGATCTTCTAACTGATTCTTCATCCAGAGCATTTGAGTTGTGCACAGTGATGCTGAGATGTATTCAGCTTCTGCAGTTGATAGAGCGATAGTTGACTGTCTTTTGCTGGCCCAGGATATCAGATTGTTTCCTAGTAGCTGACAATTTCCAGATGTGCTTTTTCGTTCCAATCTATCTCCTGCGTAATCTGCATCACAGTAACCCGAAAGTCTATACTCTGATGTTTTCTCATACATCAGGCCCAGGTTAGGAGTTCCTTTCAGATATTTGAAAATTCTCTTAACTGCTATTAAGTGAGTTTCTCTAGGATCTGATTGGAATCTGGCACATAGACAGACACTAAAGAGAATATCAAGTCGAGTAGCAGTAAGATAAAGAAGGGAGCCTATCATACCACGATAGAGCTTCTGACAAACCTTTTTGCTGACTTCTTCCTTTTCAAGAATGCATGTTGGATGCATGGGAGTCTTTGCAGAGTTGCATTCAGTCATGTCAAATTTCTTCAGAACATCTTTTATGTATTTGCTTTGATGAATGTACGTGACTTCTGAAGTTTGGTTAATTTGAATTCCTAGAAAGAACTTTAGTTCTTGCATTAGACTCATTTCAAATTCAGCCTGCATTAACTCAGAAAATTCTTGACAAACAGATGCGTTAGCAGAACCAAAAATGATATCATCAACATATATCTGACATATCATGAGATCATTGTTAAGGTTCTTACAGAAGAGTGTGGAGTCAACTTTCCCTCTGATAAAATCGTGTTCCAGAAGAAAATTACTTAAACGTTCATACCAAGCTCTAGGAGCTTGTTTAAGTCCATATAAAGATTTTTTAAGTTTAAAAACATGTTCTGGAAAATTTGGATTTTCAAAACCTGGAGGTTGGTTGACATACACTTCTTCTGATATATAACCATTAAGGAATGCGCTCTTGACATCCATTTGATATAATTTAATAGAATGGTTAATAGCAAAAGATACAAGAAGACGAATAGATTCTAACCTTGCGACTGGAGCAAAGGTTTCATTGTAGTCAATACCTTCTTGTTGACTATAACCTTGAGCTACCAGTCGAGCTTTGTTTCTGACGACTTCTCCTTTCTCATTCAGCTTGTTTCTGAATACCCATCTGGTTCCAATAACGTGAGTGCTTCTGGGCTTGGGAACAAGATCCCAGACATCATTCTTTGTGAATTGATCTAACTCTTCTTGCATAGCTGAAACCCAGTCGTTATCTTGAAGTGCTTCTCCACAGGACGTAGGCTCGATCAGAGACACTAGTCCCAGAGGCGTCTCTTCAGAGGTCCTGAAGGTAGATCTGGTTCTGACAGGTTCGTCTTTGTTGCCCAGAATCAAATCTTCAGATACGTCGATGCGACTTTTAGCTTTCTTTGGGATTACTGGGGAATTAATTTCCTCAGAGTTCTGAGTGGCAGTTGCTTCTGGAGCTTTATCAGATCCTGCAATAGTGATTTCTAAATCTGCAAAATTTTCAACTAGCTTTGACTTTTCAGGGTCAAGCTTATCGTCAAATCTGACATGAATTGATTCTTCCACAATTTTGGTTTCTGTATTGTATACTCTGTAGCCTTTAGAGTGTTCTGAGTATCCTAACATAATACCTTTCTGTGCTTTGGAATCAAACTTGTTCAGATGTTCTTTAGTGTTTAAAATAAAGCAGGAACATCCAAATGGATGGAAATATGAAATGTTTGGTTTCCTTCCTTTACACAGTTCATAGGGAGTCTTTTCCAGAATAGGTCTTATGGAGATTCTATTTTGAATATAACACGCTGTATTTACAGCTTTGGCCCAAAAGTGCTTAGCCACATTCGTTTCATTGATCATGGTTCTGGCCATCTCTTGGAGTGTCCTATTCTTCCTCTCTACAACTCCATTTTGTTGTGGAGTTCTAGGGCAGGAGAAATCATGGGATATTCCATTAGAGTCAAATAATTCCTCAAAATTTTTGTTTTCAAATTCCCCACCATGATCACTTCTGACTCTAATAATTTTAGAGTTAAATTCTTTTTGCACTTTGAAGCAGAAACTAGTGAATACAGAGTGTGACTCACTCTTGTGCTTTAGGAATTTCACCCATGTCCAGCGACTGAAATCATCAACAATGACTAGTCCGTACTTCTTTCCATTGACTGATGCTGTTTTCACAGGACCAAATAAATCAATGTGAAGAAGTTCCAGAGGCTTAGAGGAAGTAACAATAGTTTTCTTTTTGAAATATGTTTTTGAAAATTTTCCTTTCTGACATGTTTCACATAGAGCATTTGAAGAGAACTTCAGTTTAGGTAGGCCTCTGACTAACTCGAGTTTATTTAGCTGAGATAATTTCCTCATGCTAATGTGGCCCAAGCGTCTATGCCATACCCATTGCTCTTCGTGAACAGACATCAGACATTTCACATTTTGTTCTTTTAAATCAGAAAGATTAATTTTATAAATATTGTTTTTCCTCTTGCCTGTGAATAGGACAGAACCATTGTTTTGATTTATGGCTTTACATGTTTTTTGATTAAAGATCACATCATAACCGTTATCACTTAATTGACTTATGGATAATAAATTATGCATTAATCCTTCTACGTAAAGGACATCAGATATAGAGGGAAGAGTACCATTACCAATAGTTCCGGAGCCTCTGATCCTTCCTTTCTGATCTCCTCCGAAGCCTACGAATCCAGCGTCTTTAAGTTCCAGGATTTGGAACATAGACTTTCTTCCCGTCATGTGTCGCGAGCATCCAGAGTCTAGGTACCATGACTGGTGTTTGAACTTTGCTGCATAGGATATCTGCAACATAAACAATCTTATCTTTTGGTACCCAGAGTCTCTTGGGTCCTTTCTGATTAGTTTTCCCAGAGTTTCTTATCACTTTGGGTTTTCTAACATTTTCAAATTTTTGTTCTTGTGTGTGTGTATAGTGATATGAAAATGGAGATTTAAGTTGGTCACCAGTAGAAGTTTTATCTTCCTTAGGATCATACCCAATTCCTTTTCTATTGTTCTGACTGACTCCATAAATCATGGATGCCATTACACTTCTTCCTATCCCATTTTTCAGAAACGTTTGAAAGGCTTTTTCGTATTTATAAATTATTGTATTTGAAGTTTGTGGAGCTTGAGATAACGCTTCTTCCAGTTTTAAACAATTTTTCTTTGCTGCATCTCTTTGTAATGTTAAAGATCTGTTTTCATCTTTTAGTTCTAGAATTGTCATCTCAAGTTTGCCACATTCTTCAAATTTTTCTTCAAGACAGCCTTTTATTGCTTTAAACTTTTGTTTTAGTTTCTGATAAGAGCAAAGAGTTTCAGACAAGCATGATTCTAGATCAGATCGAGAGAGTTCAGAAAATACCTCTTCAGATTCTCCATCTGAACTGTCATTGGATGTGGTAGCCATGAAAGCTACATTGGCCTGTTCATCAGAGTCAGATTCTGATGAGTCAGATTCGCTGTCATCCCAGGTAGCCATTAATCCCTTTTTGGTTCTGAGGGAATTTTTCTTGAAGCTTTCTTTTCTGGAACTGTCTTTCTTCAACTTTGGGCATTCGTTCCTGTAGTGACCTGTTTCTTTACATTCATAACAAGTGACATCTTTGTTAGTTTTACCTTTAGACGTTGATTCTGATCGATCCCCTCTGGGTCTTGGTCTCCTGAAGTTATTGTTCCTCTTTTTCCAGAGTTGTTTAACTCTTCTGGTTAGGAGGGACAATTCTTCTTCATCATCAAAATCTTCCTGTTCAGAGTCATCAACATCTTCTGTTTCGGCCTGGAATGCTTTGGTTCTGTCAGATTTGCGTCTTTCAGATCTGGACTTTAATGCTACAGACTTGTTCTTCTTCTGAGGCTCATCTTCCTCTAGTTCTATCTCATGGCTTCTGAGGGAACTGACAAGCTCTTCCAGACTGATGTTGTTCAGATCCTTAGACAACTTCAGAGCAGTGACCATTGGTCTCCACTTCTTTGGCAAGCTTCTGACTATCTTTTTAACGTGGTCTGCAGTTGTGTATCCTTTGTCTAGAACTTTGAGACCTGCAATAAGAGTTTGGAATCTAGAGAACATTACCTCTATGGCTTCGTCATCCTCCATCTTGAAGGCTTCATATTTCTGGATAAGCGCCAGAGCCTTTGTCTCTTTGACCTGAGAATTTCCTTCATGAGTCATCCTCAGAGAGTCAAGTATGTCTTTGGCTGTTTCTCTGTTGGTGATCTTTTCATACTCATTGTAAGATATAGCATTGAGAAGTATGGTTCTGGCCTTGTGATGATTTTTGAAAACTCGCTTCTGATCATCTGACATCTTACTTCTGGGAACTTCAACTCCATCTTCTGTGACATGAGGTTTGTATCCATCTGTGACAATGTCCCAGAGATCAGCATCATAGCCTAGAAAGAAACTCTCAATCCTATCTTTCCAGTAGTCGAATTTTTCTCCATCAAAGACATGAGGCTTAGCATTGTAACTGTCTCTTTCATTTGTGTGGGCCATGGTTTTTCTCGTTCTAGATCTCTCTACACTGTTAAGTGTTTGATTGGAAAATCAATAACAGAGCCGGAGCTCTGATACCAATTGAAGGTGAGATAAACAAGAAAGGGGGGTTTGAATTGTTTTGGAAAATAAGCGCTTTTTCAGAAAAAGACCACACAAGGAATTTATACTGGTTCGCTTATAAAACAAAGCTACTCCAGTCCACCCGGCCAAGGTGATTTCGCCTTCAACAAGGACTTAATCCACTAATCTTGAAAGATTATTACAACCAACGTCTAAGAGAAAGTTCTCTTAGTCCTCTCAAGTATACAGACTGCGCAGAGTCACTTGAGGAATTAAAACAATGTGAAGTAAATACAAAATTTGTAATCTAGAGTGCTTCTAGGATAAAGCAAATATTACAACAGTAAGAACAAAAGAATGTTTCACGTTCTAAGCAAAAGCTTCGTGAAAGATTGAGAGAGAGAGAGAAAAAGGTTTATGTGCGTTCGTGTTTCTCTCAATGCTGTTTGCTGTCCTTTATATAGAGGTGAAAGGATCATTGAATTTGATGGCAGATATTTTGTCTTGAATAGAAATTAATGCCATAACTACTGTTGTTTCTTGCCAAAACAACTTTGTCTCCCTGAATAACTTCTTTCCAATAATAGATTCTTTCCATTTGAATTTGAAGTTGCCGTTACTCATTCTGAATAAGGAAGTCCATTATTAGAGTCTGTGTTGCTTTGTTAATCCGAGATTCTTAGAGAGGTGACTTTAGAGCTTCTGATAGTCTGATATCCCGTTGCTCAGAGTCAGAACTTCTAGAGCGCGCTTCTTCTTCAGATGCTTCTGATATTCTGATCCGCTGTTGCTTAGACTCAGAACTTCTAGAGTGCATTTCCACTTCAGATACTTCTTATATTCTGATAATTTGTATCTGATTTTATTCTGTATCTGATGACGTAATCAGATTCCTTTCTTCTTGTCTTAGAATCCTGCACACTTAGAAACTTTTCGTTAGAGTGCCATTTTTGGTTTCATCCTTTGTTATCATCAAAATCCTGGAATCTGTTGTAGAACAATTTTTGTTCTTACACCAACTTCATCCTCAGCATCTATATAAGAGAAGGAAGACAAATGGCTAACCAGGAGAGCCTTTTCTCCCCCTACCACTACCAGCTTCTTATTCTTTACAAACTTCAGTTCCTGGTGTAGGGTGGATGTCACGGCGCCCGCCTCGTGAATCCATGGTCTGCCCAAAAGACAGTTATACGATGGGCGAATATCCATAACCTGGAAGGTAATCTGGAAATCACTTGGTTCGATTTTGACTGGGAGATCAACCTCACCAATCATAGTTTTGCGAGACCCATCGAAAGCCTTCACAACTACTCCACACTGCCTCATGGGAGGCCCTTGATATGACAGCTTCGCAAGAGTGGATTTTGGCAATACATTTAATGATGACCCAGTGTCCACCAGAACATTGGACATGGCGTTATCTTTGCAACCTATAGATATGTGTAATGCCAAGTTGTGGTCTCTTCCCTCCTCGGGGAGATCAGAGTCACAAAAACTCAAGTTGTTATAAGCGGTAATGTTTGCAACAATACTGTCGAATTTTCTATTGTGACATCGTGATCCACGTACGCCACATCCAACACCTTCTACAGAGCTTCTCGGTGTGGTTCTGAGTTCAAAAGCAATGATAACACAGATATTTTGGATGGCGTTTGTAGAAGCTGGTCTACAACATTGTACTCACTTCTCTTGATGAGCCTCAACATCTCATCACAGTCTTCTTTCGTATTGCCACTCGGGCCAACAGAAGCTGAAGTTTTCAACGTAGAGGAGGGCTTAACAACAAGTGCCGGATTCGGGGTGCTCACAGCATTCCCAATCAGGCGTTCAACAAAATTGGTATCAACATTTCCTCGAGCATCAGCTTGAGGCTTCAATGGAGCTGAAAATACACGACAACTACGGGTCACACCGCTAACATAAGCAATATTTACGACAGATGAGGAAGGCAGGGACACCTCTTTCCCATCTTCCACTGCCACAACGTTATAGCGATAAGGAACCGCTTTCTCGGAGGAGTACGGTACAGGTCCGACTGGTTTAATGACAAGAGTAGGAGAAGCCTTTTGCTTGCTACCGTCATACTTGATGACAACAGGCTCAGGTATCCGGAATACCGGAGAAATCACATTGACTTCGGGCTCATCCTCGTCAACATTTCTATTCTGAAGGATCTCAATGACTCCTTCGTCCAACATCTCTTGCACATCTTTGCGCACCTGATGACAACCTCTCTGATTAACAAAGCATACTCGACATCTATCATGGTCATGCTCGTAATGGTTATAGTCACACAGCAGTCTATGCATCTCAACCAGCGATTGCCAGATATGACTGACATATTTCACCTTGTACTTGCCAGGGCAGCCCTGGACCATATTGACAGACTTCCCATGCTCGGGCAATGGGTTCTTCTTTACATTCGGACCTACGTCCTCGAAAAACAAAATCCCACTTCTCACAAGGTCTTGCACCTTGGTCTTCAGGGGATAACAGTTCTCTACGTCATGTCTGGGAGCACCGGAATGATACACACAATGAAGTTCAGGCTTGTACCACCACTGGGGGTTAGCAGGTACGGCGGGAGGGTCTCGCGGAGTAATCAATTTTCTATCGATCAGCGACGGATAGAGTTCAGCATAAGTCATCGGAATTGGATCAAAGGTGACCCTTTTCCTCTCATAGCTGGTGCTGACATTATTGTTGTTTCGAGGCTGGTAGGCCTGCTGTTATGGACGCTGTTGTTGTTGATATTGCTGAGTTTGTGGTTGCTGATAGTGCTGAGCTTCCCTGAAAACAGGTGCTATATGAGCCACCTGATGCTGATTGTTGACCGGGCGAGCAATCTTCCTCTTCACAGAGGGTCTTCTTTTGACATGGGAAGACATAGCATGTGCCTCTCCCTCCTTCTTCTTTGCAAAGCTTCCATATCTCTTTGCCGAAGAGTCTTCGTCTCGGGTTAAGCGTCCTTCACGGACCCCTTCTTCCAATCTCATCCCCATATTCACCATCTCGGTGAAGTCTAAGGGAGCACTGGCTATCATTCTCTCGTAATAAAACGAGCACAAGGTCTTCAAGAAGATCTTGGTCATCTCTTTTTCCTCTAGGGGAGGCACTATCTGAGCTGCCAATTCGCGCCATCTCTGGGCGTACTCTTTGAAGGTCTCTTTCTCTTTCTGGGACATCGCCCTCAGCTGATCTCTGTCTGGATCCATATCCATATTGTATTTATACTGCATGACGAAGGCCTTGCCAAGATCGTTGAAAGACCGGATGTTCGAACTCTCCAAACCCATGTACCACCAGAGAGCGGCACCGGACAGACTGTCCTGGAAATAATGGATGAGCAGTTGGTCGTTGTCAGTTTGCGTTGACATCTTGCGAGCATACATCACAAGATGGATGAGGGGGCATGTGTTTCCCTTATACTTCTCAAAGTCAGGCACTTTGAATTTAATAGGGATCTTCATGTTGGGCACTAGGCACAACTCAGCAGTACTTTTGCCAAAGAGGTCTTTCCCCCTCAAAGTTTTCAGTTCCTTGCGAAGCTCAAGGAATTGATCATTCATATCATCCATCTTTTCATAAACGTCTGGGCCCTCAGATGGCTCAGAGTGGTAGATGGTATCTTCGACCCTTGGTAACGTGTGCACAACAGGCGGTGGCACTGAAAGGACCGGGCTAGATGCCGGCAGAGAAGCAAGAGTAGGGGCGAAACCCTCTGGTACAAAGTTGGGGGGCATTCCCCAGGGGAACCCGGCTGGCATAAATGGTGCAAAATGAGCCGTTGCAGCAGGCACAGTGGAAGTCACGATCTCAGAAATGACCGTCCTCTGGGGAGGAGTTGATGGCGTCAGAGAAGGTTGGCTTTGAGCGGCCAAGAATGACTCCATCAAGGCAGTCAACCTGGCTACTTCCTCCTTCAGCTCGCGATTCTCTTGTTCTAGATGATCCATCAGTCTTGAAGAATTGGCTCTGGTGTAGTACCGGTGAGTCAGCTTGTCTTTGAAATAAATGAAGAACACAAAATTAGACCATAGAACGGGAAGCTGGGAACAAAACCTGCTTATGCACATGATGCATGCAATGCTTGTGCATATGATTTATTTTTATTTCAAAGGAATTTTAGAGTTCTATTTGCAAATATTTGGAAGTATTAAACATTTATCATGTATGGAAATATCTTGTCACTAATATCTGGAAAATATTTTTACATCAAAGAAGTACAGCATTGGTAACCACATACAAGAAAAAAAGGGAAACAATCATCCTATGGATCCCTAGAAACAATCATCTAAGGTTCGGGACACAGGAAGATAAGATGCACGAAGCCTGTTCACCTCCTCCTCATAGGCTGCCTCCATATTTGCCTTCTCTTTGGCGAGTCGATCGTACTTCCTCTTCTAGAACTTGGAAGACTGAGGAAGTAGAGAAGTCCATGCATCATTGGGATCATCAATAACCTGATGCTCGAGGAACTCAATCAAAGCATCCTTTTCCTTGATCTGCTGAAGCAACTCTTCTCGTTCACGGATCCAGGCACGTGAACGGTTTTCGTCTCTCAACTCCTCTACTCCTTGGTTAGGGAGGGTTGAAGGCCCAGCCATAACCAAAGGTGTAGGTCTTGGATACTCGTAAGGCATGAGATACTCAGACGCTCTCTTCCTAACCCAAGCAGTGTAAGGTTCCAAAGCGATGCAATTCTTAGGTCCCAACTCATTCCTTCCTTTTCTATGAATCTTGCGCCAAGCGCGGACCATTCTGCCCTTCAAGCCTTGGGGATCTTTACCCTCCTGAAAGAACACACCCTCTAACAGAATGTTATTGGGTTTATCCTTTAGGGGGAACCCAAGCTGACGACGTGCTAAAACGGGGTTGTAGTTAATCCCGCCACATGTACCAAGAAGAGGTACATTGGAGAATTCACCATAAGAGTCGATAATCTGCACACCATCATACACACGGTTGTACCAAGAGATATCATCATTAGTGAGAGACATAAGCCTCGTGGACCACCGTAGACATCCCTTGTTCTCCTTGAAAGCGACTGATCGTAAAAATAGCAAGTGTACTATTTTCACCGATGTAGTAATAAGGAGTTTTATTTCCAAGTATCGATCTCGAGGATTGCGTAGGAATTACTTATTCTAATTTGATTCTATCAGAACAAAAAGTAATGGTTTGGTTGTTTTGAAATTCAGAATAGTAAACACAAAATTGATAACAAGAATAGATTACGATAAAGGATGCTAGGGTGAGTGGTTGAGTTACCTGGTTATGAATTCCGTCCCAATTTCCTTACTACGTATGAAGCATTCAATCACCTAACCTCAGAATGCTCTTACTTAAGTCCTTAAGGAAGAGACTATTAAACTACCAATTATTACTTAAATGTCCATTCAATTAATCGTTGGTTTTAATCATACAAAATATCAAGGTTTACGGTGATTTATGAAAGTTACTAGTCCTAGATGATGCTTTCATAAACCTAATTGTGTGAAAACCCTACCAATCACAGTCCTGTCATTGGAAGTCATAGATTAATTTGTATTTGTCCGATACAAAAGCATAATAACATCACACAATTAAATTGAAATACTTAACATAGAAATCAGGAAATCATCGGTTCGAATTCATAGCATACGATAACATCAGGACCACCCCCCTAGCATCAGGGGGGTTTAGCCTCTCATAGTAATTAAAGAACTCATACAGTAAAGATTAGACATTACAAAGAATTAGGAGAGTTTGATCTTCAATGGTGGCTACCCTTGAATCTCGCCGTCTTCAAATCCGTCGTATTCGCTATCTTCTCTAATGCAATGCTTTCGTTCGTCCGTCAAAAGGTCCCTTTTTCTTTCTCTTCCAAGCCTTCTTATAGTTTCAGATGTCTCCTCTCCAAGCACAAGGTCTATATTGCCCTTAATGAGAAGAATCGGTTCACAATGCAAAATTAGGTTTTCCAGGCTGCGTGCAATCAACACGGCCGTGTGTGTACACACGGGTGCCCGTGTTTTTTCTCCTGCATTAATTAATTTCAGCATTAGTTACAGTAGCAATAACACGGGCCGTGTCCCTACACACGGGTGCCCGTGTAGATGCACTGTTTTAATCAACACGGCCGTGTGTGTACACACGGGTGCCCGTGTTGATCCCTGTTTCTGCTCCTTTTCTGCTCTGCTTGATCAACAACACGGGCAGTGTTGTGGCACACGGGTGCCCGTGTTGACCTGCTGCTTTTTCATATTTTTGTCCTTCGGAGTGTCCAGAACTTCACCATTCTTGCTTTTAGACCTGGAACAATGACACTACCAAACGAAGCATAAACGAGATCTTTTTAACATAAACTTGTAATCGAATGCAATGCGATACCAAACCAATAAACCATGATAAATGACTCCAAAGCAACTAAAAACAAACATAAATCTTACCAAAGTGATGTAAATATGTCGTATTAACGGCGGGAATTCAATGGAAATGGTGACCGATCAGCGACCGTCTGCGGTAAGTGAGAAATAAACCACTTATGCAACAGAGGCAAACAGCAAACTATGGCACCACCACCCTTCGCATTACTCATATGCAAAGAAAAATAGGTGTCACCCAATAGAGTCGGAACGGGATTAAGAGTAGAGAAAATCCTAATAGCGTTCATATCCACTAACTTGTCGATGTTGGGGAACAACACTAACCCATAGATGAGAAGTACAAATATGGCCTCAAAGGCGTCCTCACTCATGGCCTTCCCATACATAGTAGCTTGAGCAATGAGGAACTCAGAAGGGAGACCTTGAATTCCACATTTGGTAGTCATATGAGCACCAACCAGAGATTCATCTATATGCAACATGTCAGCTATCTCTTGAGAAGTAGGAATACTCTCTAAGCCACTGAACGACGACTGATCTAGAATAGGTATACCCACAAGATAAGCATAGTCTTCAAGCGTAGGCAAAAGCTGAAAGTCCGGAAAATGTGAAGCAACGGTGCAAAGGATCATAAAACTGCACCAATACACTCATCAACCCTTCATCTACCTGAGTAGACAGAAGAGGAAGAAGCTTCCCAAAACGAGCCTTGAAACCTAAGGGATCTAGTACATAGGATGTCAAATTCCTTAGCTCTTTCAAATCTGGTTTTCTGAAACTGTACTTCTTTGTATTCCTTCTTTGTCTTTCCATGTCTGAAAATTTTGCAAATAGACCTCTTAAGTTCCTTGAAAATTTTCTTATTGTTTTGATGATATGGATGCAAATGGGTGCATGAATGCAACAATCACACTCAAGGATCAAACAAAGCACACCAAACAAAGGTCATGGGATGGATCATGTCATCCTTAATATCAATCATCCATTTTGGTGGATTATGGTTTACACCTTATCAACACCTAAGTTCCATTGATATTAAGGATACATAAACGGATCAACCACGAATCAAGGGTTTGTTGCGAGTCACAAGCATGCAGTCTCGGTTAAGAACCACCCAAAGGGAGTGTACTAGGGTTTAACCTGCCAAACATGTTCTACAAGAGGTTCCCATAGTCATCATCCCATCTTTCAGATATTATCGGAGCAACGACTACTCGTATTCCAAAAATATTCTCAAGAGAGACTCTTATGAGTGTAGTATCACGTAACAATCGTATCAAACCTTACGCTTGAACGACTTTCGCACTACATTCTAAGAATAAGCCAAGATGGGCTTGGTAAACTAAGGTCCTTGGCTTCTAAGGTCTATATTGGAAAGAGTAATGTCTAACCACAACTACTTGTGTGACATTATTGATCCCAACATGACCTCCACCAAGTGAATGGGCTTGCAAGTCAACTTACTAAGGAATAACTCCACACAAGTCAACAAGACTATGCCATTCGCCTATCCTAAGTGCACTCGAGTCCGGGTATAGAACTCATCTCACAAAGATCACCAAGTATACAAAGAATTAATATTCAGGCAATTCAATCATTACATACAATACAGTAATCCCAAATTGCACAAAAATATGTCACAAAGAATAGTACAATACAATACAACAAATATGAAAAGTAGGGAAACCCACTAGGCAAAAAGTTCCCCAGCAGAGTCGCCACTTTTCTGTAGCGGGGTATTCGTTACCATTAGAGATATTGACTAAATCTAAGGTAAATCATACAAGTCGAGTCGCCACCGCACTTCTATTTATCCAAGGGAATGGTTAGAAAGCCAACAAAAACCTAAAAGTTTTATCGAATCAAAAACTAGTAAAAGAGAGTCAGAGATCTGGGTAAGGGGGCTGGTTATGCAATGGGAAGGTGTTAGACACCCAAAACATCCTAGGTACTCCTAGGGAGCCCTTTTCATACTTGTTGTAAAGTTGTTGTTTTTGTGAAAAATTTGTTTGTGCAAACATGATTGAAGAGATGAGAAGAGAATATACAAGTTTATTTACATTTTGTGTTTGGATGGATAAACCCATTGCCTACGTACCATCTTAAAAAAGATTAGGATCAAAACCTCGTAGTTCGGGGTAAAAATCTCAAAATGAGTTGGTGAATTGATTGGTCCAAAAGCCTTAAGGTCTTTTGTTATCCAAGGGAGAAAACTCAACCAACAATCATAAATCCACCATGTGAGGATAACTTCAACATGCTAGTGAGGGGTTAACCCTATAATAAGCATGGAAGACTCATGGTCCATCACTAAGGATATAGGTGAGTATTACATCTACCTCAAGGATAACTCAAACCTAATAGCTAAAGGTTATGAACAAATTTGATTAAGAAGGTGGCCATTGAAACCACAAAAGCATTTGAATGGGTTATATTTACCAATGAAAAGTATGTACAAATTTGGTCAAAGTTGACTTAGAAGTTCAATTCAAAATAAGTGTTATGAAAAGAAAGTTTGAAAATGAAAAGCATAAGGCTTAGGTTTCTAATGTTTGAAAACAAATGTTAAATGTTTGCACAAAGAAAAGTTTTGGCTTGGGTTAGAGTGGAGAGAAGAAGAAGAAGGGCTAAGATCCTAAGCATACAAGAGGTGAGGGATAAGGAATAAAACCACAAAAAGGAGTTCCTCTCTTGAGATCATATGGATGATCCAAGTAGCTCCCATCCTTTGGAATATGCAAGCAAAATAATATTAATCTCAAGCAATCAACATAGTCAAACAAGCTTCTTAGAAGATTCCCAATGCATCTTGTATCTTTCACTTTTGGATGAACATGGAAATGGTTCTTCAATTTGATCCCTCATAGGATTCCCTAGCACAAAAGCACACACATCAAAGAGTTTTATGAAGCAAATCAAGAATGGACAAGAGTGAGTTTAGAGGTTTGGTCCTTCTAATCCATCTTCAACATTAAGGTCCTTTTACTCCAATTTTGCATAGGGAATGTCCTAGAAACTAAGTCCATTTGTCCATTTCTTTGCATTTGGTCCACAACAATCACAACAAAACACAAGCACAATGATATATACACAATTATGTGCTCAAGTGAGCAAAAGGCAAATTGCACTAACATAAACATGTGCTCAAATGAGCAAAGGAAAAAGCAAATGAATAATATGTGCAAGAATAGTAAATTGCATAAAAGTAAAGAGCAAAAAATAAATGTTAATTGTTAATGGTTAGTGTTAGTAGTTAGTGTGCCATAAGGAAAATTTAGCGCTATGTTAAGCGATCGTAATTGGACTTATGTAGAAATCACAACTATCTGAGGACGGTCAATAATAATGTAGGCAACAACACAAGTTAGAAATCTTGATTAGTGAACCAAGTTCTAACAACTTGCCATGCCAAAAAGAAGAAGAGAATTGATCTTGTATTGGTTTAAGTCTTTTGCATGATTTAGGAAGCAACATATCCTTAATGCAAAGCCATTCACTTGATCAATTGATCAAGATGAATTAGATTTGAATCAAGGAAGGTTAAACCTCCCTAATCAATGCTAACTTATCAATCTTCAACTCATTGATCAAAAAAAGAAAAAGAAGGAGAAGAAGAAAGAGATGAATAATGGAAAGGGAATGGAAAGATTAAAATGCATAAGGTGAAATAAAATGTACCAATCCATGTATATTGACCAAGTGACATTGAAAGTCAAAGTCAAGCAATGAGAAACCAGAAATGGGATGAAGATTGGAGATCAAACAATAAGCATAATATTTTGGCATTTTTAATATTAAAATAAACTTGAATTAAAAATAAAAGAAAGGTCAAACTTCAAAATCACTTCAAATCAACCTTGAAAGGTCCAAGTGATTTATCCCAAGTTCAACAAGGTCAAACAAGGTTTGACAAAAAATTTCAGCATTTTTAAAAGTCAGAAACTATTTTTAATCAATTAAAAATGAATAAAAAATAACCTAATTGAACTAAAATCTCAAATAAATCTCAAATCAATTAAAAAAATTGATGAGAATATTTTTCATAGATCCATCATCATTCAAATAGGTTAGGAAAATATTTTTGTATATTTTGAATATCAAAAACTATTTAATATGAATTAAAAATAACCAGAAAAGAGAAAATTCACAAAAAATATCAAATGACAAAATAAAAAATATTAAAAATCAAAATTAGAAACTAGAAATTATTTGGAGAAGAATGCAATTGGTCCCATATTTTTTGGATAAAAAAATAAAGAAGATATGAATTTTTGAAAAAAATGGAAATAAAAGAAATTAAATGGAAATTCAGAAAATCAGGAAAAAGGAGAGGCGTTGGATCCAGTTCATTAATTGACCTGGCAGATCTAATGGATCTTAAACGCGCGCTCACCATGGTCCTCAGTCAAACGCATCACATGGACACTTAATAAAAGTCATAAGATCAAACAGTTGTGATATAAACTGGAGAAAGCATCCAACGGTCCAGGATCAATCTGGCAATGGGACGGTGGCCAGCGCCACCGTCTTCTCCGGTGAGTACATGAACTCCGGCCAGAATTGCAGGTTCAAAAACCTCTACCAAAATTCACGATCCATATATCAAAATGAAGGTGGGGTGATGTACATCACCCCTGTAACCTTGAATCACACTCAAAATTCCTATAGAATAAGAAATCTGAGCTGGAAGATTTAGGTATAAAAAATGCAGTTCAATAAAACACGAAATTGAAGCTACCACTAGCTTGCCTCTCAAGTGAGGACTTCAGAGAACACATTGGCCAGGCAAATAGATCAAAGAGTAATGAGTTTCGAAGAGAAAACCAGTTGATGATCATCTTTGAATTCTGGAGATTTGAGCTTGCTTCCTTGCTTCCTTTGGCCAAACAGAAGATCAATGGAGTATGAGAGAGAGGTCTAGGAACTTTAGATCTAGAAATTCAACCTGATTTAGTTGAATTTCAGATCTGAGAAATTGAAGAAAATTGAAATAGTTCCTTTAGGTGTGGCTCGGTTTTGATTTCTGCAGCACTTCAGGTTGATTCATGGATGATATTTGAATGGAATGAAGCTCTTATTTATAGATGGAGAGGCAAGGCAAGTGTGATTCAATCCGTGTGCATGGAATTGGATATTCATTGCATGGGCTTGCATGATCATGCAAAAGGCCCAAATTCAATGCCTAATGCAATCTGAGACATAATTGAGCTGAAATGGACGTGTAATTGGCAATGCACAAGCTTTATAATGAGTTTCAACATGTTATGCATAATCATGCCTAAAACTTCTCCTCTTCGAAAATGCCATTTGCCAAATCCAAACATGATCATGTGAGTAATGGTTGGAAAGGTCTTGATGTAAGGAACAAATGTTATGTTGGGAAAAAATCCATTTGGAGTGTGGAAATTAGTGAATTTTGGGTTTAAAGTGTAAGGTGCAAATCATGTAAAGGCAAAGTTTCCAAATTTGGCCAATGTTCAAGCCCCTCTGTTTTGATGATGCAATCCTTAAATGGAAAAACCTCCAACATAAACGTTGTAGATATTTTAAAGACAATCAAAATGGACTTAAATTTTGCATCATTTGGATCTTTGATGAAAGAGTTATGGGCCCTTGAAGTTAGACTTTTTTGACTTTCAATGCATTTGGTCCAAAGTGACCTATAATGTTTTGCATTATCACATGTATTTCCTTTGAGATTTTGAAATTTTGTTCAACATAACATTTGAAGTAGAAATCTTAAGATTTCCAATGAATTTGATCCCACCTCAAAATCATAAAAAATGATCGAGGTATGTCCTTGGGGAGTTGACCCAAAATTAGGGTTTCAGTCAAAATGACCTATAATGTATTGGAATGGGAGATGACCTTCCGAGCTTCAAATCAATTTTTGATGAACATGAAAGTTGTTCATATTGTCCTTACGAACATTTTTGCTTTTGGTAGCATCTCCATTTGACCAACACATAAAACGTTAGGTCTCAGTGCACTTCAAAATAGTCAGATGAATTGACTGATCAACTTCTCAAGTCCATGACTCATGTCTTGATGAATTGATGATTTAGGACACTCAAATAAGTTCAAATATGCATGAAATGATGAGTTAAAGAACTTCCCTTGATTGTATTTGATCATGGGTTGAGGTTGCTTCAAGAGCAAGTCATTGTGGATGATCAGATGAACTAGGGTTTCCTTGGGAAACAAACCCCACACCCTTTGACTTACTTTGATCAAAATGATGAATTGAGATGCTAGGGAGGCATATTTGATGGATGAGAGCTTTGGGAACCATTACCATGCTTGCTATCATCTTCACTTGGCCATATCTCTGCACAAAGGATCTCCTTGAAGCTCTTGACCTTGTGATTGCTCAAGCTACAAACAAAAGATGTTAGTGACATATTTTTGTGCTTTTGGTTAGTAAACAAAATAAGAAAAGCAATGATATACAATCCAAGCATGCTTGGTGATCTCAAACCACTCACAAGAAGAGACCCCACCCAAAGGTAAGGAGCCAAGATGCTTATGATCCTTGAGGCAATGCAAATGTAATGTTATGATGCCATGAGGGATCTTAGGGACAAAATTCGGGTCTTACAGCTTTGAATTTTAAGAGTCAAGGTTATCATCGAATCTGACATGGATTGACTCTTCAACAATCTGTGTTTCAGTGTTATATACTCTATAGCCTTTTGAGCGTTCATAGTATCCTAACATGATGCAATTTTGTGCCTTATAGTCAAACTTGTTCAGATTGTATGTAGTGTTCAACATAAAACAAGAACATCCAAAAGGACGAAAATATGAAAGATTGAGTTTCTGATTCTTCAACAATTCATATGGATTCTTACCGAGAATAAGTCTTATAGAGATCTTATCCTGAATGTAACATGTTGTGTTGACTGCCTCTGCCCATAAATGCTTAGCCACATTAGTCTCATTGGTCATGCTTCTGGCCATTTCCAGCAGAGTCCTATTCTTCCTCTCTATAACTCCATTTTGTTATAAAGTTCTAGGGAAGGAGAAATCATGAGAAATTCCATTTGCATCAAAAAGTTTTTCAAAATCTTTGTTTTCTAATTCTCCACCATGATCACTTATGACTTTAACAATTCTGAGATTCTTCTCATTTTGCACTTGAGAGAAGAAGGTAAAAAAACACATAATGTGACCCATCCTTATGTCCAAGAAACTTAACCCATGTCCATCTGCTATAGTCATCAACAATGACTAGCTTATACTTCTTACCATTGGCAGAATCAGTTTTCACTAATCTAAAAAGGTCAATATGTAGAAGTTCCAATGGTTTGGAGGTGGATACAATTTTTTTTTGCTTTGAAAGAAGTTTTAGAAAAATTGACTTTATGACAAGCTTCACAAAGAGCATCTGAAGAGAACTTCATATTTGGCAGGCCTCTAACTAAATTAAGTCTATTTAGCTGAGAAATCTTTCCCATGCTAACATGACCCAATCATCTATGTCACGTCCATTGCTCTTCATTTACAGACATTAGACATTTTTGAATTTTTAAATCAGAAAGTCTAATTTTGTAAATGTTGTTCTTCCTATTTCCATTGAAAAGAACTGAACCATCATTATGACTGGCAACTTTACAAGACTTTTGATTGAAAATAATGTCATAACCATTGTCACTTAATTGACTTATGGACAGAAGGTTATGCATTAATATTTTAACTAATAAAACATTAGTGATAGAAGGGAGAGAATTGTTACCAACTGTTTTGGAGCCAATGTTCTTTCCTTTTTGATCACCTATGAAACCAACGATGCCACCGTGATTAACTTGTAGGCTTTGGAACATATGCCTTTTTCCCGTTATTTGTCGTGAGTATCCAGAGTCCAGGTACCATGATTGGTGTCTCAATTATTCTGCTAAGGATATTTGCAAAATATATTATCTTATCCTTAGGTACCCACAACTTTCTGGGTACTTTTTGGTTAGTCTTCCCAGAGTTTTTGACAAACTTGGGTTTCTGTGCAGGATAACCGTACATGTATGCATAGTTGAAATGGGAATGAGCTTTTTCTTTAGCCTTAGGTTTTGAAAATGTTTTATCTTTAGGCACAACACCATTTTGTTTACCATAAGTGACAAAATGGGAATTAAAAGTTTTTGGTTTATCATCTTTTTTAGAAGTAAATTCTTCATCAAAATCATAACCACATCCTCTTATTTCGTTTCTGCTTACGCCATAAATCATTGAAGCCATTATGCTTCTATTTAGGCTTTTAGCAAGAAATTTCTGGAATGATTTGTCATATTTCTTTATGACATAATCAGAGTCCGTAGAGACTTCTGAAAGATTTTCCTTCTCAAGTTTGGAACTCTTGCTCTGAAGCATAGAGTTATTATTTTTCAAAATAAAGTTTTCTTCATTTAAACTTGAGAAATCTTTCTTAAGATTACAATATGCTTATGACTCAGATACATGAAACTTTTTCAGATCCTTGTATTTGTTCAAAAGCTTTTGATACTTTTCCAGAACTTCTGATAAACTGGATTCAATTTTAGAGCAAGAAAGTTCAGCAAATACCTCTTCAGAATCTGTCTCATATTCTGTTTCTAATTGAATCTTACCAGTAAGAGCTTAGGTGCATGCCATCGATGCAACATTAGCTTTCTATTTCTAAGAGTCATGTTCTGAGGATTTTGAATCATCCACGGGTAGCCATCAGACCCTTTTTCTTCCCTCTGAAGTCTTTCTTCTTAGGTCTGTCTTTCTTCAGCTTGGGACATTCATTCTTGAAATGACATGGTTCCTTTCACTTAAAGCATGTGATGTCTTTGCTGTCTCCAAATTTCTTCAATCCAGAAGTAGACTCAAAACGACCACCCGTCCTTCTTTATCCTATGAATTTTCCTTGTCTTTTCTTCCAGAGTTGATTGACACGTTTAGAAAGAAGAGAGAGTTCATCTTCTTCTTCTGATTCCTCTTCAGAATCTTCATCTTTTTCAGATTGAAGAGCTTTAGTCTTTTCAGACTTTTCCAAAGACTTCAGAGCAACATATTTTCTCTTTCTCTTGGGCTCATCTTTCTTAAGCTCAATTTCATGACTTCTTAAAGAAC